>NC_087222.1:8477659-8532659 GCF_015104395.2 Macrobrachium nipponense | reverse complement strand
AGTAAATATATACACAGAATAAATAAATAAAAATTAAATACTTAAAAATAAATAAATAAATGAAAATAAATAAATTAAATGAATACACAAAATGAATAAATAAAAATTAAATACATAAAAATGAATAAATACATGAAAATAAAGAAATACCCTACGACACAGACCACAACACCAGGCGAAGGAATCCCATAATTCCCTTCCAGAAGGCTTCCTGTGGAAGAGACAAAAAATCCCTCAGCTAATCTGTGTCCAATCAGCAGCCGGAAATTATGTTAATCCGGTTAACCGAGACGCCGCAACCGATTGTCCGTACAAAGGGACCCAATCACTGATTAGAGATAAGAAAAAAAAAATGAAGCCACGGTCTCGAAGGCGCTTCTATTTTATTCCCCTTCTTCTGTTCTTGAACAATTGCATTTTATCTCCTATCTGCTTCTTTTATTCCTTTTTTATTTTCCTTCTTCGTGTTCTCCATCTTCTCTTCTTGAACAATTGCCTTATCTCCTCTTTTCTGCTTTCATTCCACCTTATTCTTCATCATGTTCTCCCTCTTCCTCTCTTGAATAATTGCCTCTTCTTCTCTCATTCCTTTTCATTCCTCTCCCTTCTAAGGGGAGTGACAGAAGGAGGATGGTTGGTGGGGCGCAGGTGAGACACAGGTAACTAACTTCCCTGCCTAATGAGCCTCATGAGAAGACAGTCCATTTTTCCTGTCCCGTGTCATCTGGTGTCAGTGTTTGTCCCCAAAGGGATTAGTAGCCACCGCTATTACTACTACTACTACCATTATAGTTGCCACAACTATCGCCAAACGTTCGGGATTATTTCGACTATGAAATGACCATGATGAAACCGAATGAAAAATGGTATGAATATATGCCTGTATGTATGTATGTATGTATATACACAAACACCATGTTTTATTAAAATAATTTTTCTGTACTGTTTCACGTGCATATTATTTATTTTCTACATTTTTATTCTAATAAATAAATTGTAAATATCATATCCTAAAATTGCTGTATCTTCAACTCAAAGCGAAACACCCTTTTCAGGCTTTTTCCAAATGCCTTTTCTACCAACCACCCCCCCCCCCCCCGCCCCACAACAAGAAAAACAACAGTAAGAAGAAGAACAACAACAACTTTGTAGGCTTACTCTCCGAGTAAGCGATAATGCATTATCATTTTACTGTTAGATACGGAATTTATTGATAATTTTCAAATGGCTTTAGTGTTCCAAAAACACCATCTAGGTTGAAATCATCTCGATATAATTGTCTTCCACTGAAAAAATAAATCGCAAGTATTTAAATGAAAACACGTCACTTTCGAACGTCATGATATGCTTGTGAATCCCACTGAGAATACATAACACACTGCAATACTAATCAACTTTACCCAGAAATATCTCGATTGCCTGACGCTCCACAATCATATGTTTCAGATAATAAACAAGATTGCGAGGACTGTCATTGGATAACAAATTTACTCAGTTCAGTACAAAGTTAACTAAGGCTAAACACTAAGAGATCAGACTCCCAGTCAACACTTGGTTCAAAATATGTCACCCTGAGGGTCAGTGGCTTTCTCTTCGGTGATGTATAACGCTCACCATAAGCGTCAGTAATTATTCAGCATTTGTCATTATTGACTCTATATGTTATACATCACCGAAGGGAAAAGCATTGATCTTCAGCGTAATACATTTTAAAATTATATATATATAGTATATATATATATATATATATATATATATATGATATATATATATATATATATATATATATATATATATATATATATATATATATATTATATATGTGTGTATGTATGTGTACGAATATATATTATATATATTTATATTGACATTTACATGCGTTTGTGTGTGCGTTTGCGTATGTGTCCGTGCAATTATGTTCGAGAAAACATTGGCATCAGAGGACGGAGACTCAGTCTTCGGGTTCCATGACGAGAGAGAAATGAGTCTCCAGGGATTTCGGAATTTCATTTCTCTTCATATCTGTATATAAATATGTGCGTGTGCGTGTGCGTGCGTGTGTTTACAAAGCAAGTACATCTGGGAAATATCTTGACATTCCGCTGGAGACGGAATCCCCAGAGCGAATCCCGTCTTCAGTCCATGAAGCTGGTGGCATTTTTAGAAAGCAGGGAATGGGAAAGGTGCCGTCATCTGCCTACATTGTACAATGTTCTCCTCAACAGTTAAAGCAGTTTGCCTTAAAGCTTTGATGATCGTCGTTGTTTTACTGGAAGCTCTGTTCTCAGGGCTGAATCTCCAGGCTCGTCTTGAAAGCGGTCTTCTGGACCAGCTTATTCGTTGCGAGCGGCACTCTTCTTCGCCCGTTGCTCTCCTTCGCTGGATGACGTCGTTCTGCGGCTCCTGGCCAATGCTTGGAACACCTTGCTTATCCCGACAGGATCGACAACGGTGCGAACTCGTTGCCAAAAACCTGGAAGATCATCTTAACAACAACGTTAGAAACTTTTGGATATTTCCCGGCTTGTGCATGACATTCGGAGGAATTTTGTTTTTAATAATAACCACTTGGTTATTATTAAAGGATCAGGAGAGAAACTTAGAAAAAGAAGACCTGGAAGAAGTCCTCTCTAGCGATCTTAATGACGTTTGTGTCACAGAGGAGGAAAGCCAGAATGTGACTGAAGAGCCAAGCGACACCGAAGACCAGAAAAAGATAGAAGAAATGGAAATTTTACTTGAACAAGAAAGAAGTCTTTTCGAGGAGAGGAAGGAGCAGATGGAAAAAGAAATTGAGCGCCTCTCCATTGAGATCAACGTCATCCAGAAAGACAGAGAGGCAGAGACTAAAAGATGGACTGAAGAAACCAGAGATCTAAAGAAAATAAACGACCAGCAGAGAGCAGAGATTGTCCGCCTCAATAATGAGATTGAAAGCATCCAGGCAAATAGGAAGGCAGTGATTAAAAAGTCGACAAAAACTATCAACAATCTCCGGCAGACGAACCAGCAGCTGAAAGAAGAGGCTGGCCTTGTTCTTGATGATTATGAAGCCCTCCAGAAAGAGAAGGAGGCAGAGAAAGAAGAGGCAAATAAAGCCATCGCTGATCTCCGCGAGATGAATGACCAGCTGCAGATGAAAATGAAGAGCAATAATGAACTGGAAAAATCAGTCTGCCTTCTGAAAGAGGATCTCAAAAGGGCCAGTGAACAAAACCGAGCACAGATGGAAAAGGAAACCAAACTAATCAGGGAGAATGAAGCCTTGGAAAAAAAGAATGCTGAACAAAGGCAAAATATTAAAGATATGTCAGAGGAAAGACAAAGACTGAAAAGTGAATTAGAGGTGGTTCACGTCAATGACTTGGTAAGGGGAGGAAGGTACAAGGCTCTAGCTAGCGAACTAGAGGGATTTAAGAATAAGGTCACTTTACTCGAGTTTGAGTTAGCTAGAGCCATGGAAGAGAATGATACCTTAAAGGAAGACCTGTCTCGTTTAACTGAGGTAAAGGATCATCCTGAAGAAACGGGAGAACAAGTCGTAGTTGAAGAACTAAATGATCAAGTGAAAATTCAGGATTCAGAAGAACTAATAGAAAAAGAAGTGGTAGTATGCAAAGGTCGACCTGCAAATAAGTTGGAGAAGACAACTTTAAAACAATGCCCAGATAAAGAAGAAAGAGACCAAAATAATGCAGATGTAAAGGAGAAAGACGCTTGCACTCCTCAAAATGTGGGTGAGTCCCATAGGCCCCAAAAAGACGCTTCTCCAAAGAGAAAGAAAACTCGGCGCAAACTAATCGTATTTGACCTAGAGCCCGATTCACCCAAGATGGACAGGAGTCCATACTCGGGACTTGCACCACACACAGATGGGCTCTCTCTCTCAAGATGGGACAACTCTATAATATTCAATGGGGAACTAGTCCCATTTACATACCAAAAGGAAGGATTCGTGATCATCAAACTGGGCGTCCCAAGGAAATTCCACAGGGCCATCAACGGAGTTCAGGGAAGGACTCTGATAGAGTTCACTGAAAAGAGTGGTGGTGCACTCATACAGCTGCCCTCACGGTCTGACACATCAGATCTTATCAGTGTCAGTGGTACTGTCCAGCAAGTTCAGCTAGCAGCTGGTCATATTGAAAAGTTGATCGGGAAATTCTGCTGATCACCTGATGCATTCAACTTGGAGGAACACAATGATCACTGGTGAGTGGTACCATTTATGGGTCACTAATGGATCAAGCTATGAAAACTTGCTGTGCCAGGTTAAGCATTGGCGTACCAGTTCTGGGCCACAGGCAACCTCTAGCTTCATAAGCTAATGCCTCCGTCATCAAAACTGGATTTGTGCCCTCCTTTTGTTAGCTGGTCTAAGTCTCCTTAAGGAGATCGGTAATTGTTGGACCAGCTGAAGTGTGGGTATTCCAGTTTTGAGCCATAGGCAACCTCTAGCATGCTAAGTTAATGCCCCCATCATCAAAACTGGATTTCTGCCCACCTTTTGGCTGCTGGCCTAAGCCTCCTTAAGGATATTGTTAATTGTTGGACCAGCTTAAGTGTGGGTATACCAGTTTTGAGCCATAGGCAACCTCTAGCATGCTAAGTTAATGCCTCCGTCATCAAAACTGGATTTCTGCCCACCTTTTGGTAGCTGGTCTAAGTCTCCTTAAGGAGATCGGTAATTGTTGGACCAGCTTAAGTGTGGGTATACCAGTTTTGAGCCATAGGCAACCTCTAGCATGCTAAGTTAATGCCTCCGTCATCAAAACTGGATTTCTGCCCTCCTTTTGGTTGCTGGCCTAAGCCTCCTTAAGGATATTGTTAATTGTTGGACCAGCTTAAGTGTGGGTATACCAGTTTTGAGCCATAGGCAACCTCTAGCATGCTAAGTTAATGCCTCCGTCATCAAAACTGGATTTCTGCCCTCCTTTTGGTTGCTGGCCTAAGCCTCCTTAAGGACATCGGTAATTGTTGGACCAGCTTAAGTGTGGGTATACCAGTTTTGAGCCATAGGCAACCTCTAGCATGCTAAGTTAATGCCTCCGTCATCAAAACTGGATTTCTGCCCTCCTTTCGGTTGCTGGCCTAAGCCTCCTTAAGGACATCGGTAACTGTTGGACCAACTTAAGTGTGGGTATACCAGTTTTGAGCCATAGGCAACCTCTACCATGGTAAGTTAATGCCTCCAACATCAAAACTGGATTTCTGCCCACCTTTGCTGATCTAAGCCTCCTTAAGGAGATCGGAGGGAGGGAGGGGGGTAGTGGGTGCCATGTCTTCCCTTGTTTTCTAGATAAGGAAAGGCTAAACCCACCTGATGAGCCCTTTGGCAAGGGTGAAACCTCCTGATGATAATAATAATAATAATAATAATAACAATAATAATAATATAATAATAATAATAAATAATAATAATAATAATAATAATAATAATAATAATAATAATAATAAAATAATAAAAAATAAAAATAATTGATAATAATAATAATAATACTGTTAAAAAGAATGGCAGAATTAAGCGAGTTGATTTTATATATTGTTTTTCTTTTTTTCTTACAATTTGCTTCTCAGGCTCAGTGATGTTTCTGAGTAACTGGCCAATATTCATATTGGGAATTTTCAAAAATTATAAATGCTAAAGGTAATCTATTATTTTATTAGAGAGGATCTCAGGTCCAGGTCAAGCAGGGGTCGTACCAGCACTGACGACGACCCCTGCTTGACCTGGACCTGAGATCCTGTTCTAATAAAACAAGAGATTACCTTCAGCATTTATAGTTTTTGAAAATTCCCAATATGAATAATGGCCAGTTACTCAGAAACACCACAGAGCCTGAGAAGCGAATTGTAAGAAAAAAAGAAAAAAACAATATATAAAATCAACTCGCCTAATTCTGCCATTCTTTTTAATATTACTATTATTATTATTATCAATTATTATCATTATTATTATAGAACCATGATACTGAATGGAACGTAGGGAGAGAAAAAAATTCTTTTCCTCTGCTTCGTCACCAAGCACACAAAGGGAGATAATCTTCGTTTATCTCATTTGAGGCAATTTGGGGAAAGTTAGGATTCGTTAGTGAGGCATTGAACAATATATATGACATGGTTAGTGTGTCTCTCTCTCTCTCTCTCTCTGATATTTTGCTTGTAACACTGGTACTACTTACTGAAATTCAACTTTTCTTCAGTATTAAAGACACATACATAATACACACACACCCACACACACACACACACACCCACACACACACACACATACACACACACACACACACACATATTTATATATATATATATATATATATATATATATATATATATATATATATATATATATATTTACGTTTTTTCCTCGCCTCATCTCTCCAGAAATTGAGTTTAATTTAGAAGCTCCATTTCTACTCTCCTCCACAGGGCCTTTGCACACTTTTCAGTTGGATGACCTCCCACGAAGAGGTCGTAACCTTGGCTATCTACTTTAGTAATAACTGTTTTCCTCAAAGGGTCTTTTTCAGAGCCTTAAACAAGTTCTTAGATAAGAAAATGGAAATGCCTACTGCTATCAATACTGTGCCGAAAATGAAAATGTTTGCAACGTCCTCTTACTTGTGTAATGACTCTTTTAGGAAAAAGTGTCTAAATTTACTTCAGAGATAATTGCCTGCCTTAAATCTAAAATTCATTCCCAAAAATCCTTTCACCATCGGGTCCTTCTTCAAGCTCAAAACAAAGTTAGTCCGTTGTTTACATCAAACGTTGTTTATAAGTATACTTGCCCCAGGTGTAACCAGGGGACTTACGTTGGTTGTACCAAACGACTGCTAAGGGTACGCATAGACGCCCATAGAGGAGTTAGTTTTAGAACCGGAAGCAGATTGTCCAACCCAGAACAATCTAATATAAGAAACCATTCCAAGTTATGCAAAACATCCATAGATAACAAAGATTTGCAGATAATAGGACAAATGCAGAAAAACAATGACCTAACCACCTTAAGAGTCCATAATGATAAAATTAAGTGTCCCATCATTAAACACCCGAACATCATCTACTCAATTGTTCATTGCTTAATTAATGGATTTTTTGTCTTGTCGTTGCCTTATTGTAGGTGTGTGCCTTGTTTATTTTTATTATTATAATTTTGTTTAAACAGTTTCCTTTTAACTCCCGTCTGGGTAGGTCCTTCTTTTCGTGTCAATGGCATTTTTATGTTTCTTATATATTTTTAAATGAGTTAATATTTTAAATAAGATAATACTGAAGTCATTTTAGTTATATATTGTTATAAATGTTTTTATGATTGATTCTTAAGAATCAACTCGCTGTATTTCAGCCTTGAAGATGCAACAATGTAGTTGTGAAACGTCGGCTTTAGCAATAAACCTTCAATTATATTGAATGCCTTTCCCTGGATGCCTACTAGTGTGTGTATATATATAATATATATACTATATATCATATATATATATATATATATATATATATATGTTATGATGTATATATTATATATATATATATATCTATATGTATACTATATGATACAAGTATGAGTGTATGTATATAAGAGCTTGTATATCGTATTTGAACCAAGATGTACTTCACAAATTATTCTTCTCAAAAGGAATAAACCCGATATCCCACAACGAAACCTCCCAAACATAAAAGAATACAAATAAAACATAATAAATTAAACACAAAAAACGAAGCCACATCTCATCCAGGAACTCATCACAATATCCTGTACGTGAAGCTTAAGGATATCCGAACGCCTACAATAGCATAGCAGCCACCAATCCTAACAAGACATCCTAGTCTCCTGTGAAGGTCCAAAGACTCCCACGGGAATCTTCAAGAATCCTTCTTGTCTCCTATTTACTGGAAAAGGTTTCAACGCTCAAGCAAAGGTTTCACGTCAGTCCCTGTGATATTCCCGCAGCAGGAGTAAACAATGCGTCCTGAAGGGCTTACGTCTATTTAAAAGTCAAGATCTCCATATATAAGGTAGAACACCCTGGTGACTATCCCATCTTTCTGTCCCTCTTGTATCCACTGATGACCAACAGCTTTCAAATCTTGCTCTGACTCTACCTCCAACAACATCATTATGGCTGTCGTCTTTATCAAAGACTGACAGGAAATTCTCTCACGCCATGGAGCCTAAGACTGGATTAAAACTTCACTCGCGGGGAGAGAGAGAGAGAGAGAGAGAGAGAGAGAGAGAGAGAGAGAGAGAGAGAGAGAGAGAGAATTTACTTAAAAGTTAATGGACAACATTGTTTCCAACTCCTTATTAAGGATACTCGACCAGACAAACTTTTCCTTTTAATATAGGAAAAACAACGACGATAAAACAACAATAGCATTAACAGCCGCATAAAATCGCTAAGCCTACAGATTAAGGAAAATAATAATAATAATAATAATAATAATAATAATAATAATAATAATAAGGATGAACTGGAAACGCTGCCTCGCTGCTCTACCAGGACAGACCACCATGGCAATAAACTCCTCACGAGAGAACTAGACCTGTTTCTGCAAATATTCATTATAATTTAGATGACATTTTTTCCTATAATAATACTAAAAAAAAAAAAAAAAAAAACAAAAAAAAAAAAAAAAAAAAAAAAAAAAGTTTCTTTGGCGCAATCGAGTTTTCTGTCCAGTGTATAATGCCGTGTGAAACTCTCAGCCGATGCCCATGAAATTTTCAGCCATAGCCCAGTGGCGTGCAGTGTTTTTGGCACCTGTAGCGGTGCCAAACGCACGATCATGGCTAACTTTAATTTAAAATAAAATTTTAATAACACCCTTAGGCTAGAGGGTTGCAATTTGGTATGTTTGATGACTGGAGGGCGGATGATCAACACACCAATTTGCAGCCCTCTATCCTCTGAGGGCGGACTGAAAAGTGTGGACAGAAAAAAGTGCGGAGGAGAGACAAAGCATCTCGATAGTTTTCTTTGACAGAAAACTAAAAGGACAGACAGACAGACGTCAATACGCAATAACCAATATCCTTGGCGCAACGCGGCGCCCTGGGAACTATACTCGGTTTATTTTCCATCTGTCCACCCGCCTGTGGTGTTTGCATATGGTAACACTGCATCCCGGGCTTCAGATAGTTACATTCAGCTTACATTCAACAATAATAACAATATCCTATTTCGAATATTAACGGTGTAATTCGCATACAGTAAATTATTAAAACACTTTTCAGTTGCAAATGTACACCCAGATATCCTTTTATTTACCTAGACTTACACTAGGACTAATACTAAAGCTAGGGACGCAGTGTTACCATATGCAAACACCACAGGCGGGTGGACAGATGGAAAAAAACAGAGTATAGTTTCTCACGCAGACACCGAGATTTGCTATGGGGCTCATGTACGTTGTAAAAAAATTTTGTTGTGTTGTTCCTAAATACTATTTAGTGAAGTGGTTGCACTAACTTGTACAAAATGAGTAATATGACTTATTTTTCACAGGTAACTAACTCATTTTCCCTCCAAAGAAGTTTTCGTCAAAATTTAAAAGCAAAAATCTATACAAAATATTGCGTTTCAAATAAAACTCTCTCTCTCTCTCTCTCTCTCTCTCTCTCTCGTCTTAGTCCAGGAACAAATGCAATAAAAGGGTAGTGTCCTTTGGTAGCTGGGAAAAAAGGAAGAAAGTCAATAGAAATGGAAATATTTTCAAAACTTCGCCAGCAGAAAGCGTCGATAGAAATGATTACTATATTGACTTACTTCTTCCCTTTTCTGGTATTGTACGAAAACTCCTTGACTGAAGGCAGACAGAAATTAAGAAACCAAAGAGTAGTAGGGTCAATCACGTGACATTAGGCCAATCTTACCTACAAATCTCTTTACAAAAACTCATAAGACGACAAACCGAGAGTTCCTTCCCGTCGGCCTCTGTTGTCTTTCAAAGAAAGTATCATTACGTGCAGAAGACCTTTACACACTAAAAGAAGAGATTCGTTTCAATAATCTAAATGCAATATAATATTCGATTTCATACGATCCTGTACACTATTGTGAAAGCATCATTGGAGAGAGAGAGAGAGAGAGAGAGAGAGTTGTATCGTGGAAAATAGCCCAAGTTGTATAAGGGGGCTTTATGAAATTGAGGAAGTACTTCTGGCCCACCTGTTTTGGAGAGAGCAGGGTTCCACAATTTTCCTGTTCGAAAAAGAGAAGGGAAATATTTATAGCCAGAGAGAGAGAGAGAGAGAGAGAGAGGGAGAGAGAGAAAGAGAGAGAGAGAGAGAGAGAGAGAGTGTACCAAACCTTGTAAAACTATTAGTCTGAAACTGGATAAAAACAAACTAATAATAAATAATAATATTAATAAAACTGTAAAACCATTCAAGAAAATTGATCGGGCTCCACCTTGACCTTTGACCTTTCCCTCCACAGAGCATAATGTTTCCTTCATCAAGAAGCAACAGAGAAGAAAAATCTGAGAAAACCTAAAGTGTGATGTATATATTTCCTGCTTCACGTGGCCTAACCAACCTCAGACCTGCTACTGATTACAAACAAAATAAACAATCAGTAATGACTGACTTTACAAACAACTGCAGAATCCTGCAACCCATTTTCAGCAATTACTTATAGATGTTGCAAGTCAGCATGTCGCCAACACTTGAACACAAGTCTGAAACACTTGTCAACATGTCTGCACCTCTTGTCAACATATCACCAATGCTTTCCGACAGGTCACTAACATTTTTCAACACATCATGTCAGCAACACTTGTCAAGTCAGCAACATTTCCCTACATGTCGGCTACTCTTATCAACATGTCTGCAACACATGCCAACATGTCTGCAACACTTGTCAACACGTATGCCCCACATCAACATGTCGCCGACACTTGGCAACACGTCAGTAATACTTTGCAAAATGTCACCAAAATTTTTATATTGAGATTATTGACCACTTCCCTGCAATGAACTCGAGGCTGTCCCGACCTTAGAACCGAAGTGAACGAGAACAGAAACAGCAAGACAATTAAGTCAAGGAATAAGGGAGGAGGCTCCCTCACCCTCCCACGAGGGACCACATTAACCAGACAGGCAATTAGAAAGCTCTCTCTCTCTCTCTCTCTCTCTCTCTCTCTCTCTGGGCCAATAAGACTGACAGAGCTCGGAGTCTTGGCCGGGTGTTTTGATGTTGGCTCATGACTGGAAGACATCGAACAGGGCCCCACTGCAGGTGATCCAATGGGGAACAGACTGATGATGGATAAATGCACTTTTTACTCGGAAAATTGATATATGTGATTTATTAAGAGAATATTAAGGTGACAGAGATGGATTTGCATGTGTCTGTTGCTTAGGGTTACGAAACTTTTCTCTCTCTTATTTCCATTTTTCTTGACAGGAGGAGGTTAAGAACAGACCTTTTATCGAAGTCTCTCTCTCTCTCTCTCTCTCTCTCTCTCTCTCTCTCTCTCTCTCTCTCTCTCTCTCTCCTGAATTAAGTACAAAACGTAGGATAAAAAGGCTATACGACTCTTGACGATTCAGTATCAGAAACTTTATGAATCATAAATGGCCAAGTAATTTCCAAACCACATCAACCTGGAGGATGAGGTTGCTAGTCCTTCACCCTCACACATAGTCAAAGGAGCTTGTGCCAGAGGTTCATGGGCGGTACCCCATCCAAATACTGGCCAGACTCATAGGCTTCATTTCAATGAGCAGACAACCTGTACTTAGCCTACTGAAATATTTTTGATTTTTGAAACAAAAAAATTAATTAATGCAAATGGAAAACCAACATTGCAATCTGACGATCGTTGCTCTCAAAGCAAGACAAAGGAAATCACATTTACATCTATAAATACATACATTTATACAATAATTCAGCAACAAAAGCAAAGAAACACTACAGTAATCAAGGACTCCTCTACAGAATACCCAATAGAATGACTCCTGGCATCCCAATGATGTTTCCTTTCCAAGGAACCTCCAGCAGCTTCCTGTTACGACAGACATCGAAAAGAAGACCCTGATTATTGCGCCATAAGACTTCATGCGCTGCCACTGAGGACCAGAATCGGACTGGATAAGAAACCTTTCAATTCCTCCATACAAGAAACAGGGCCATGTTGATTCTCCCATACAGGAGGCAGCCTCATTAATAATGAGAGAGAGAGAGAGAGAGAGAGAGAGAGAGAGAGAGAGAGAGAGAGAGAGAGAGAAGAATTACATTGTATAAATCTAGTTATCACCCGCAGTCCTCCTGAATAATGAATCTGAAAGTCTTACAAATTCCACAAAATTCTTAACATTTTCTTTCCTCACAAAAAAGGGGAAATAATAAAAAGGAATTGTTGTACACAAGGAGGCCATCAACAGACGCTGGATTAACGATAAAAACAGGGAAATTCTTTCCTGGTCTGTACCCGAGATATTAAGGCCATGAAAATGGCCTCTGCTGTACGATAGGAATTCAACTGTAAATGTGAATTATTATTATACGGACGTCTTCTGTTTTCCGCATCTGTAACTATGTTCCTGAATCATATTGGAATGCATACAAGGGTATATGTCATGAATGCATTGTAACTAATGTATGATATGCCATTTTCAAACTTTTTGTTATTTTTATTCTATAGGATATAAAATATGGTACCTTGTGCGTGTTTATAAAGACTTACAAATGCGTTAAATTACAAATTTGAAAACGGACATATTGAAAAAATTTCAGGAGAGCTCTACAGGAAACAACCAATAAAATAAAAGAAGATAATATCTCATTGTCAATAAAAGGAATTATAAAGACTTCCAGGTGAGAGGACACTTCTCAAAAACCAGTGACCAAAAGACGACAGCTTTCTTCTTCCTTTGTTGTTGTTTGGTGAAATCATAATTTTATGAAGAATGCCAGGAAAGGAATGTCTGATCTCAAGGCCGCCTTTATGATCTCATCAGGAAACGAAATTATGATGGGAAAAAAAACCTATTCATTTCCTTCAAGATGAGAGAGAGAGGAGCGGGAATTCTCCTCTTCGCCTCCTCCTAATTATAAGCGAGGCGCTCAACATCCAACAGCGCTAGCCTGGGAGACCAGAACCAAAAGGTTTTCACAGGTGAATATGAAAAAGAGAAAGCTCCATTTTAAGAGCCCCTGGGAAAACATGGAATAACATTTCAATGGAAAAAGAGGAGGAGGAGGGAGGCGGAGGGAGGAGGAAGGAAGGAGGAGGAGGAGGAGGAGGAGCCCATGCATAAACGGATGAAGAGGCCTTCTCGCGTCAACTTCAGGATGGAAAAGAGAAGACCAAAAGAAGCGTCCTGAAAATAACTATGGAGAGTTTCTGAAGAGTTCAGGTAGACAGTAAACCAAAAAAAAGAAAAAACCTTCTCCCAACTTTCCTCTTCTGTCAGGAAAGGGGCAAAAATTGAATTAAAAACTTTGCCTGCGAAATGAAAAAAAAAAAAGGTTTTTTTTTATAAAGGAATTCAAGAGCGGAGGACCGGGAGGCTGAGGAGAAGAAGGAAGGGTAGGAGACTGGAGGAAGCTTAAAAGGGAAAAATGAAAGATGTGAATTAATAGGTGTCTAATTCGTTCGCTGGGGTGACTGATGGCATGTCTACGTCCACCTTCGTTTGGCAAGATTTTTTTGCAATTTCCATTTCAATCTGGTTGCTGGAATATTCGATTAATATAAAAAACTAATAAGTTCAATTAAAACTGCGTCGAAAAATATTTTAATATTCCTAAAAACAAATCTGAACTGATAATTGAACAGGCTATTAAAGAATTTATGTCAATACTAGGACGCCTGACAAACCCAAACCCTCTCTCCCCCACCCTCAACATTAACTTTGTGAACCCAGTGAGAAAACAAGTTGATAAAGAAAATAAATGCTCCGAAGAAACGTCGGCGCAACAATCGAGTTTTCTGTACAAGCTTATTCATTAAGGTGGTCTCTGGTATAATGGACTGCATAGGCCGCGTACCAATGAAAACTCTCAGTCGGTCTGGTGGCCTGTTTGTTGTTAACGTTGCCAGTTGCACGATTATGGCCTAACTTTAACTTTAGATCAAATAAAAGCCACTGGAGGCTAAAGGGGCTTGCAGTGTTTGATGACTGGAGGGGGATCGGATACGTGCTGTACCAATTTGAACCCTTTTGCCTAAATAGTTTTGAAGATCTGAGGCCAGATAGAAAAAGTGCGGACGGACAGACAATACTTTTTTTTCTTTTTTTTTTACAGAAAACTAAAATTGAAGCTTTGTAGGCAGGAAAAATTTCGCTTTAAAAAAAGTATTTTTCCTGGCAAATGTTGCTAGAGTAATTAATGTTCTGGAGAGCATTCTTCCACAGAAAAAGAAGAAGAAGACGAAAGATGATGATGATAAGGATATAAAAACAAAAGGAGCAAAATACACAGAAAAAAATGAAACTAATTTATGGTAGGCAACAAAATTTGGACTGCAAAAAACAATTAAACGTATTCCGAGATAAATTCTAAAGCAGAGCATGCCTGACTTCAAAAGAAATTCCCTGCGTGAAATCTTGAAGAAGAAGAAGAAAAGTTAATACAACACCCGTCATTACAATTTAAGAGAAGATAGATGCTTTAGGACTTGAGGATGGATTATATCAAAGATCAGCTTCAAGCCGCCTCCTCCTCCTCCTCCTACTCCTCCTCCTCTTGGGAGTCGTGAAGGATACACTGTGTGCGCATGCTTTTATGACAACAACAACAACAACAAAAGTAAGAAAGAAGAAGCCCTATAAAGTGGTGTGGTCGCTAGGTGGCAGGTGTGAGCGGAATGACCTGCCCTCATCCGTCAGCTGTTGATATTCAGGGGACGCTGACAATGGAACCACTTAAAGTTTATCGTTTTCCGAATGCTTTTCGAGAAAGATGACTTGGGCCTATGGACCTATATTTGGGGAGAGAGAGAGAGAGAGAGAGAGAGAGAGAGAGAGAGAGAGAGAGAGAGAGAGAGAGACGGCTATTTGTTGCCTGAGCCTAGTGGTACCTGACCTAATTTCTTTCGGACAAATCGTGATTAAATCCGAAGAATTTCCAAAGTTAGAAGCAACGGAGATCACCAACTACTCTCACATATCCATTAATTGAATAAAACAGATACGCGAGCTTTGTTTCCACTAAAACAGCTTCATGTCATATATAAACACACAAATATATGCAAACGAACACGAACAGATCCGTGGCCATCAGGCAAAAATGTATAAATTGGTCCCATAGTATCTGCACGTGAGAACATTTACATATTATATGCAGGGCCAATTTACGTAGAGTCCCGTGAGAAAATGGAAAAAATGTAGACGGCAAATGATGGTTGCAAAGGTTCTAGAAATCGATGTGATCCTAAGAGGAGTAGTGAATGGAAAGGCTGCTTTTACTGATGGGAAGTCTTGTTGCATTTCCTGCAGAATTGAAGAAAATAACTGAGAGACTGCCATCCTAAGCAGTGGTGTAATAGCGACGATGCAAGACGATTCCAGGAGAAGATGCCAAAACAAGAAAAAGGCAAATAACAAAGAAAATAGAAGAAAGGAATACCAAAAACAATAATGAAATCACGGAAAATGCATAAGAAAAATGCAAGTCTCCAAGGCTCACTAAAACCTGATTTTTTTGCAAAAATTTCTCGATCGGACACGTCAATCAGATGTCTCTCCCAGAAACATTCGTGCAGAATTTTATTGTAAATCCGAGAATACACACACACACACACACACACACACACACACACACACACAAGAGAGAGAGAGAGAGAGAGAGAGAGAGAGAGAGAGAGAGAGAGAGAGAGAGAGAGAGAGAGAGAGAGAGAGAGAGAGAGAGAGAGAGAGAGAGAGAGAGGGAATCAATGTAGCTGTGTTTAAATTTTTCTAAATCTCATATACGTATACCTTCACACATTGCTCTGTTAGAAATGAGTCAGTGTGAACACCCAAAAATTCAGTCTTGTTTCTGCATTGTGCGAGTGACATAGTGACTCTGCTCTTGTTGCTGTACAGGCTGTTTCATGAGCCCAGGTAACCTGTGTTGGTCATCAAAGCAATTGGTCTTTCTTTCTTTAAATCTTCAGTGCTGAAAACCCTTGGGGACAGAGTCAGCAGACTTGATAAACCCAAGAGGGCTCCTCCTAAGAGAATCAGCATGGAGAGAGAGAGAGAGAGAGACAGAGAGAGAGAGAGAGAGAGAGAGAGAGAGAGAGAGAGACGGGAAAAGTCGACCAGAACATAAAACCGAAGCACCTGAAATTCAGGAGAAGACGTCAGCAGCAGGAATGAATTTCCTCCTCACTCAAACATCAGGAGCCACAAAGAAGATTCTTTGACTGACCGAAGAGTTGATTAACAAAGGTTATTTTCTCTTCCTTTGTGAACGAGATCAGAAAGAAGGATATCCTTCTCGTAAGGGACAACTTCGTTGGTTCCCTTCCAATTTCTGGGTGAAAACATTGCTTATTTTCTCCCACCAAGGGCGACTACTCGAGGGCGTTCCTCACCACTACCTGGGAATTTTCCCCATCACAGGCAATTTTCCCCTACCACCTAGAGAACCTTCCTCTCTCCACTGTCTGGGGAATTTCCCTCACCACCTAGGGGAATTTTCCCATCAATACAAGAGGAGTTTAACCTCAACACCATTATTTTTCCCACCATATGGGGAATTTCACCAGCAACTAGAGAATTTCGCCGACACCTAGGGAACTTTCCACACCACCTGGGGAATTTCCCCACCACCTAGGGAATTCAGCGCCGATACTGCCGCATTCTTTTGTGGCGTGACCCAGAATAATTCAGCTGTTACTGATGGCAGGTTCCCCAGAAGCCAGGGGCCAAAGGCAACGTTGGTTCCAGAGTTTTGGGGAAATACTGTGGTGCCTTTCAGGTAGGACCTATTTTGGCCTAGTGTGACTTCCGTTAGCCAGTACCATAGTGACCTGGGATGGTCAAAAGAAGAAGACAATTGTAAAATCTTGTGATGACCTAGTTTCTAGGACAAGAATGATTCCCCGAATTTCGTTACATTTCTATTTCCGTTTATTCTGGAAGGGCTTCAGCTTTGCACGAAGTGTTTGGGGAACCAACAAATTGTGCCCCAAATTTCATTCCGGAACTATTGTTGCTGCCGTTTCATTCGCAGTTTTAATATCTATTTTCAGATTAATATTTACCGAAAAAAAGGTTTCGTTTCATTGCACACCTTAATCGTTTTTTGTTTGGTTACGTGAGACACTTGACGAAACAAACGCCCCATGGCAGCAAAGTCTCTCTCTCTCACTCTCTCTCTTTGTTGAAGGATATGTTATGACAGTTCACCCCAGATATTGGACTGAAAACAACCTGTTATTTACATATAATCAGAGGAGGTAAAAGTCTTGATCGGTCGGTCAGTTTTATATCCCGACTAGGTGATTGATTATTGGGGTTCTGTATACATGTGGCAGTATCATAAATGAGTTACTCTGAGGTACATCGGTGTCAAATGACTTAGGATTTAGCCTGTGGGGGATATTTTATAATTGGTGGTCTTTTTAATCGATGTTTTCGAGGACAATTTTTTGGGTACCCTTGAGGTGACATCGAGGATGTCCTGAGGATAATTTTTGAGGATTAATGTGGTTTTATAGTATCAGTAAAAATTTATTGAGGATTCCCAGGAAGGATTTAATGGTGGATTTTTGGGCCATTTGAAGGAATGATGATTTCTGAGTTTACGAGTCTGACTAGACAAGTCCATTGTGCGATTTGAGCACATGCTGTATACACAGGTGGCTTAATGCTGACAATGCTGTGATGATATTTTCTTTTGGAGTTGAGGTTTCACCGTTTTCAGGAATGTCGATGATGACATTCCATGATGAGGAATTTTAAGGGGTCAATTCGGGTCGATTCTGATATGTTGCGGCACCAAATTGTGTGACGATACATACAACGTTTTATATGGAAAAGCGCTGAGTTATATCTTTTTTTCTCCTTATACATTTTGTAATGGGAAAAGTTGGATTACTATTTTTTTTTTCCTACAAGGGAAACTTGTAATAGGGATTAAGCATTTTTTATGGTAATTTTACTTAGGATTTCTATTATAGAGAGGATGTAGGATTTATCTTGGGATACGTAAGATAGAAGGGATATTCAACATTATGTTTGATGGAGGTTAGCTGTATGAACATTACAGGGGTTTTGCTGTATAGACATTATGGGGTTTTTGTTAGTCTATTTGTCAGATACGGGATTAATAATGAGTGATCAGTTACTGATAATAATTCTCCCAATAAGTTTAATAGGGGTCAGTAGATAAATATCATACTTTATTTTAGTGAAGAATTTTAGTCCTTCATAATTGACTTATGAGATTGGGTATATTAGTTTATGGCAGATTCGTGTGTTATAGCAAGACTTTATTTGTTCTAAGATCATGCAGACTTGTCAAAAAGTCAGTTAGAACCTATTAATGACGAAACACGGACACACGATGACTTTAGAGAATTCCCACGCGAGGGTGACAACGAAAACAACTTAGGATCTACAATGCCAGAGGTCGGATCTTCACACGGGGGACGAGAGGTCGTCGATGGATCGTCTCAGGATGCATTCTAGGACAAATCAGGAGTCTACAATACTTCTACAAGGCAGGTGCAAGAGGCACTTGCATGGGAGTCACGGGATATTTCAAGTTGGCAACGAGGTGGCGGTTACGATTCCTTCATTGGAAGACATCGAATCTACAGTTCAGCAACGGGGGTGTTAAGATACACCAACAGGGGTCGCAGACGCTTAATAATGACGCATGCAGTCGTTTCAAGATGGTTCACGCGCTCAGCCGGGATCTACAATTATTCGACAAAGGTGTTCGTGAAACACTTACATGGGACCACATGTTCCGCCTACACAGGATACGGTTATGGTTCCACCGCTAGAGGATAACGATGAGGATGGATTCTTCTTCGACAAACGCTGCACAGTTCCAGTAATTGCAGTTATGGTAGCAATATGATGATCACAATATGTGTTGTAGGAGCTATCAAACTTCTGTGCAACCGACGGAGTACGAGGACCCCAGCAACAGAAGTAGCTCTAAATCATGTGGCAAATTAAAACATTATGAACAGTATATATCAGTAGCCAATGTAATGTGCGACAGGGGTGCACAAAAGACAGAGGGGACCGAGCCATCTTAAAGGCACTAGTAACAATCTATAATATTAAATAGTCGGGTTGATAACCTTAGCTCTTGCCGGTTAGAGACAGATGCAAAACGCTGGATTCCTCGAAGATGCTGAAATGGAAAAAACAAACAGGAAAGCTTACCGGCACACAATTGGGGTCAGTGACGCATTCCGATGATCAAGTTTCATGTATGTAGCGTGCATGCCTCATGTGTCAATTGGTAGTGTGTGTGTGTGTTCGTAATGAACCGAAAATGACATATAATCTATGAGAAAGGTTGCAAAGCGGGACTCACCGAATTTGATTGATAGTGTGTAGAACACGCCACAGAAGAGGCTCTAGAAGAGGTTTTGCGGATCCGTCGGACAAGGTAACGTAGAGTGAGAAACTTTGAAAAAGTTAACATTCGAAGTGATAATTACTTGAGTTCTAGAGAAAGGGAAGTGAGGTGCAGCACATTCTTTATTGACGAACTTTAATTTTTATGGTGTCATAATTATGGTCTCTTTATTTCAGATGAATTTTAAGTCACCTTATGGGTTTTCTCTAGACTAATTTTGACTATTAATAAACAATGAATGTTTGGACACTTAGGGGAAAAGGGAGTACTTACTTAAATATGAGGAATGTGATAGTTTAACGTTCCTTTATGAGTCAGGCTTAATTAATTTTATTCCATTTTCATGTTAGCTAATTTTGGGAAATAAAAAGTATATTTTTGCAACAACGAGAGTTTACATTACACGAGCATCTACAAAACAAAGAAGCAAAAAGTAATAAAGTTAAAGCCTAAATTATATAAATTACATGAAAGGAAAACCCCAAATTTTAGCAAAGAAAAAATTCAGAAAAAAAGTAATCTTACAACAAAGCTGACTCCTTTAACAGGAAAGTCCTTCGATAATAATGAACACAAACACGAAGAAGAAGAAGAAGAAGAAGAAGAAGAAGAAGAAGAAGAATCGCTTTCCATGCAATAACGAGCGCCTTCTCCTCTCCTTTCCTTTTCATCCTCAAGAGTTTATTATTTGTACACAACGCCAACATCGGACCCAAAGGAGATTATCCATAAATAGAGGTAAAACGGTGGAGGTAGGGGAGGGGGGGGGGGGGGGGGGGGGGGTTAAGGAGGGTAAGAAGGTAGGTGGAGGGGAGAAGGGGTTAATCTTCTAACTGTGGAAGGAAATCAAGGTTTCACTAAAGGAGAGAAAGTGAGGTTTCAAGGAAAAGTAAGGATTTCTCGAGTAGAGAGAGAGAGAGAGAGAGAGAGAGAGAGAGAGAGAGAGAGAGAGAGAGAGAGAGACGAATACGTGTTGGTATTACACCACCTTAACCCAACAACCACATCAAATTCCATTAAAAAAAAAAAAATCCTCAAAATAAAAATTTCATTCGAAGGTTTAGTAGGTGATATGAATTCCAGCTCATATTTCATAACAAGCGACTCTCACTTTGTACAGACAACCAAGAATCTAACCTAGGGTAGGTATTCAGACTGCGTTAGCCTCTCTCTCTCTCTCTCTCTCTCTCTCTCTCTCTCTCTCTCTCTCAGAGGATGAATCATTACCTTTTAATACCCGAGCACTAATGAGATTTTAATTGCCACGAAAATTTACTCTCTTGCATTTTATCTTATGCTAAGCCCTACTACGCTCTCTCGGAAAATCATTCTTGGCTGAAGTATGAAAGTGGATAAGAAAGTGAAGAGAAGAAGAAAAATCTTTGTTTTCAAATAAAAAGTCACCTGTTTCATTTTCACACTGAAGTCCGTCTTAATGAAGAAGTCACTTCATAAGGAACAAATATGCATCTCCCTGTGGCCCTTGGTAAGGAAGGGAATGTTTTCGAAGCGGAAGGTAATTGCTCAGCTGGGAAAGGCTGAGGTTCATTTTTAAAAGCATTAAAGAGAGTTATAAAGGTCAGGATAAAGGAAAGGATGAGACACCTATGAGGATATGGTAATATGTAAAGGATAGGCAACAATAATAATAATTACAATAATATAAGAATAATAATAAATGCTTTATTTCATACATAGAGCTAAAATACAAAAGTACTAAAATCCCACTGAAATGAATGAAACTACAGGTGTAAAAAAAACAGGTGTTAAAATGTATTCATTCTTTTGCTTAGAAAGCAGCAAAGACCATTCAATAATATTGATAATAATAATAAATGAAAACACGAGCTACAGAAGAACCTTCCTTCCGTGTTCCCTAAAACTGTTAAGTCTACCTACAAAAGGCTTCACTAAATCCTCATTTTTACCTCCCTCCCTGTAATAGTACTTTGGTCCTCCCATTGCCCAATTCGGAGCATCTCAGTTGCCACAGTGACCTCTTCACTTCTCTGTCCACTGATATTTTGGATAGGTTTTCCACTGGAAGCCTTGAAACTCTAGAGGAACTGAATGAAGACATTATCTTTCCCAGGTGGGGTCTGAACACACACACTGGCAGGGAGACTCGTGTCGTCCATTTTAAAAGGATCTGATCTCCATTTATGCACATCTATAGAAGACAGACTATTCTGTACCAAGTAAAGGGAGTTTTGATAACAAGGTAATTGCGAGAGAAGCCAGACAGTCATTAATTAAACACTTTGTTCCCCACTTCACAAGAATCTACATTAACCAGACACTCTCCTTCGCTTTACAACAGCGTCCCGTTTCCAGACGATTGTTCTGATTTGTATAGACTACACTAGCGGCGTTACGGACGACATGATAACATCCACTTTCTTGCTGATTAAACCCTTAAAAAGTACAAATATGAAGAACTTACACAGGAAGCAATAAAGGCAAGTGGTGTGGCAATAAAGATGACACGAATTTAATATTACATTGTCTCGACAGGAGGGGAGGAGGAGGTGGGGTTCCCAAGTTAATGTCACTTGAAGTGAAAGAACAAAACATTTCAAGGAGAAAGACAGAGGCTGTGACTCGTTAGTGTTTGTAAGTTAGAAGAGTCATTCCTTTATGACATGTGTACAAAGAAATAGGCAACTACATAATACTGCTCCAGAGGGGGGAGGGGGGAGGGGGGGAACAAGTCTATGAGGAAACTGGTTTTCTTTTAAAAATGTCGAAGAGTCACAGAAGAAAGCTGGAGATAATTGTCTAGAAAATCAAGATTGAGACAGCAACCTAAAAGGAAAAAATCTGGTGCTACAAAAAGACTTCAAAAGAACTGATTCAGAATTAATAAAAACTATCAAATGGAGATCAAGTTTCTTTGCAAAAGTCATTAGTCAGTTCCTGAACTCTAAAACCTTATGAACTAATACTTCCAGCCAAGAAAAAATGGTCGTAAACTCTAAATTCGAGATCAGGCTTCTTTGCAAAAGTCAGCAGTCAGTTCCTGAACTATAAACCCCAGGAATCAATATTTCCAACAAAGGGGGAAATGTTCACCAAATATTTATTAAAATGCAGGAGGTGACTCTTAAGCTTTATACTTAAGGACTATGAGCCAAGAGATATTTGGAGTAAGGAATTTTCAAACCTTCCTGCCTCATCACCATAAGGTAATGAGATCACAATGACCATGATGATGCCTTTCGTATTTGCTTCAATAAAAAGTAAAGCTTCTGAGCTTTCCCTGGCCAGTGACAGTTGTCTTGTTACTTTCTGGAGCCATCCCCACTTTTACATTGAGATGTTTTGGTGATGCCTACAAGTAAACAAACTTACTCTTTTGTAAACAAACGACTTCATTTGGAAAGTTTCTGTGGTTGTGCAAAGAATTATGGAGAATCAAAGACCTAAAAGTCTCGATTACAAATCACGAATATGCGATTACCCACTGGCTGCTAATCTCTATGTTTATTATGGAGATAATTACAAGTATTCCTGACACAATCAGCTGTCTCAGAGAGAGAGAGAGAGAGAGAGAGAGAGAGAGAGAGAGAGAGAATCTCGTCAGCTAAGGACAGAGGACATCCTTCAAAATGCCTCAAGATACGGCCTTATTTATGACCTTCCTATTTCCTACATTAATGGTGATTAAACGCCCCCCCCCCCCCCCCCCTCCCCCCCGAGGAGAACAATCCATCAAGCCACTCCCCCAACCCCAACACTACAGGGCCAAACTAAACAGACCCAAGGAATTAATTATTGCCAGAACTTGTTTTTTATGGAAGGCGACATCGCATTGCAGCAAAGTCCTTCTGTAACACTCGACTTCGTTGCTATTTCTGGGTATAAGGGATGACCCCTGAGGCTGGGGACTAGGGACCCATGGGTCTACGGTCCCTATTCCCCTGGGAGGAAAGGGCATCGCTAGGGAAAAGTTACTAATGAGGGGAAACTGGTAAACCACAGGAATTATCAAGCAACAAGTAAGCGTGTTATTTCTGAAGTTTTTATGTAGATTACTGCATTTCTGTTACTCTGGTTAACGTCTCTCTCTCTCTCTCTCTCTCTCTCTCTCTCTCTCTTCTCTCTCTCTCTCTCTCTTTCCCGCATAAAGCAGAGACTCACAAAGGGTCAGATACGATCAGCAACTTGAGAACCAGAGAACCAAAATATTACTCATAAATCAGTAATGAACCATAAATACCTCCTCTGAAGAATAATATCAATGATAAAACCCTCTTTGTAATGCAACCCCACATCGTTTCCAGGGGATCCATACAAGTGCAACTGGCACATCGATGTCCCAAGTGCCAGATACGACACCTGATGAAAGATTTTGAGTGTCATAAATGACACGACGTCTGACGGGAGGCCCCTTTGGATCATTGGCCTCCCGCCAAGAGGACGAAGTGGAGATTGACGCCAAAAGGTGTTTGTCGTTTAGGGAATTTATCGAAGTTTGGTCAGAGAGAGAGAGAGAGAGAGAGAGAGAGAGAGAGAGAGAGAGAGAGAGAGAGTTGGGACTAGATTCAACAAATGACATCCACAGCAAAATAATAACCTCATAACTCTAAGTCAAGCGTCTATGAATACCACACCTAACCAACGTGATGTAAGGCTGTAAATCAAGGGTGCCACCGCGCACGTCTGCACATCACATAACTTTCAGTACCCACACCTCCTCGTATCTATTGAAAGATGTCAGACCTTTACGACCTGTATGACCTGGTATGACCTCATATGACCTGGCTCATAGATTCAAGAGAGTTAGGTCACACAAACTTGGTTCTGGGTCACCCTAATTTCCTGCCAAGTCTCCTTCCTGCTCTCGTGAGATGACATGAATTGTTTCAAAGGTCTAAGGTGAGGTTCCACAGAGCCTAAAGTGTGGAGATTTACGGTCTAATGAGAGAGAGAGAGAGAGAGAGAGACTCTTCTTTTCTAAACATACGAGAACGACGTAAACAAACAAAATAAAAAAATAACAGTTTACAATAAACAAATCCTCTCTCCCCCACTTATACCTTTCCCTTTAACCCCCCCCCCAACCTACCTCTCTCTTTTTTTTTCAAATGCCAATCTCCGTCACATCAAACAACGAAGGTCCTCCCTTCTACACTCTGGGAACGCCGACCTCTATGGGGGAAGAATTTCCAAACTAACTTATTCTCCGGGGTCTTCAAATGACAACTCATTTGCATGCATTAATTTCTAATTAAAAACGATCTTACTATCACAATCAATTTGCAATAAAGTTGTGCAAACTTTTTTTTTAAAGTGGTCACAAGAGTCTAACTCAGAATTCTAATTTAATTTCTTTTCTTGTCCTAATTTATCATTGATTTTTATTTCTGTATTACAGTTTATTCTCTAGTTCATAATTATCTTTTTCCAACGAGGTTTGCAACTTTGCTCTTAATAATAATAATAATAATACTAATAATAACTAATACTAATCCAATAAGTAATAATAATAATAAGTAATAATATAATAAGTAATAATAATAATAATGTCGCAATTATCTGATAAAACCCCATTGAATTTATGTGAAAAGCTCTTCTTTCAATTCTATTCCTGTCTGCTACGAATCATATTCAATTTCCCCTTCCAAATTCTTATGAAAACTTAAGAGCTTTCTATTTCTTTTGAATTCCTGAGCGTCAGAGACAAAGTGAGGCTCCAACTTCGCGAAGAAAAGAAGAATTCGCAAAAGCGTCAAAATAAAAAAAAACCTCCTTATTTTTTCTTCTTCAAACTCCGAGGATTTATGAGAATGGCCTTCCTAAGGGAAACGAAGAAGAAGAAGAGGAAGAAGAAGAAGAAGAAGAGGAAGACGAAGAAGAATTGGTGTAAATATCGGTGTTTCTCGACATATATACCGGCCCTCCTGTTAAACTGGAATGAAACCAGGAGTGGAAAGTCCCACTGAATGGTTTGGTGAGCACTGGGTCTTTTTTACTGTAACCTTTTTAAATATTGTTAATTTTAAAAGTTTTTAATAATAACCTTTTTTTTCTCTTAATATTTTTTCAATGTTTTTTGTAAATTTTAATGATTTTTATGTTTATATTTACAGATGAAAATGCACCATAGAACATGTGCGAAACGTTTCGTTTGAATAAAACTTGTGGGCCTTGTTGATGGGGTTTTATGGACTCTGCTATATGCCCTTTATATAAATATATATATATATATCTATATATATATATATATATACATATACATATACATATTTACATATACATATACATACATATACATATACATATACATATATATATTATATATATATATATACTATAATATATAATATATATATATATATATATATTATATCGTAATCTCTCAGATATTCATTGTTTTCTGTACTGTTTCCCAATTAAGTCAGTCTCTATTCTCTCCTTCTCTCTCTCTCTCTCTCTCCTCTCTATCGAAAGAGAGAGAGAGAGAGAGCCGGTTGGAGAGAGAGAGAGAGAGAGAGAGACTGACTTAAATGGGAAACAGTTACAGAAAACAAATAATATTCTGAGAGATTGTACGAATATATATATCTCTAATATATATATATATATATATATATATATATATATATTATATATATATTTGTTTTATGTTTATGTACTATGTATATGTATATATATATATATAATATATATATATATATATACTATTAGTATATATATATATTAATATAGTATATAATATATATATATATACTATATATATAGTATATATATATTATAATAAATTATATATATATATATAGATATAGCGAGTCCATAAAAACACATTCAACAAGGCCACAGTTTATTCAAACGAAACGTTTCGCATGTTCTATGTGCATTTTCAATCTGTAAATATAACATAAAAATAATTAAAATTTACAAAAAACATTAAAAAATATTAAGAGAAAAAAAAGGTTATTATTAAAAACTTTTAAAATTAACAATATTTAAAAAGGTTACAGTAAAAAAGACCCAGTGCTCACCAAACCATTCAGAGGAGAAGGAGAAGAACGAATGACCAAGTTTTGACACAACCTACGACTTCAGTTATGCGCGATAAAGAGAAGGCGGAAACGTTGGAGTTTAAAGAAGGAACAAGCCGTTTGATGTATAATGACTCAAGGGTAGTTAAGTAATCACTATGGCTCGTACCACCAATAATGGAGAAATGCTTTTTGTTGACTTCAATTTTACATATAGAGGCATGGTTCTTTATATTAGAAAATTCGGGTTTATTCAGTGTCTGGCCCGTTCTATAACTGTATCCCATATGGCTACAATATCTCAACTGCAGTAACCTGCGACAAAATCCTACATAAATACCGTTGCATCCCGGGCACTTGAATTTATAAATAATGTTGGACCTCATGAAGATCTGCAGCTTGTCCTTGTAGTTACAGAATACGCCAATCTTGAGTGGATAGATTGGAATTAATTGAATATTAAGGCATCCAAATTCATGTTCAATTATTTGTTTAATTTTGGTTGCAAAGTTGTTGTCCGAAATAAACGGGATTGGGACAAATATATTTTCTTTGGGACATTATAAGAGGGTGTCGGATTAGAGAAGTGTTGTGACAACAGCCTGTTAAATTACTTTAAAAACCAAGTTTTTTGGATAAGAATTCTGTGAAAAAAATTGATTAAAAACAAAATCATTATGAAAAAGAGACCAACTCGAAGAATATCGAAAAGAGCCCTATAAACTAGAGTATAATGGTTTGTTTAGTTTGAAAATTTTCTTAAGCATGAGCTATAGAAGTTATTAGCAAAGTCCAGTGTATGTCTTTTTCCGATACACAGATGTTGTAAAATCACTATTATCTCTGCTTACATTAATATCCAGAGAGGGTAGACAATTGTCGTTTTCTTTTTCCATGGTAAACTTTATATTTCGATGTTGATTATTGATATGTTCCAAAAATATCTCACTTTGCCAAGGCTTCTTGAATAATATAAATGTGTCATCAACATATCGTCTATAATAGACACTTACTTGAATAATATAAGCTGTTAGTTTCAATTGAATGTTGAAAAGTGACTGACATTGCTGTTTCTTTTACTGACCAATAAGTTTTACCAGATCAATTTAGAATTTGACTAATTATGGGAAGCCTCGAATGTTTTAGTGTTATAAGTACTGATGTCTAATTCTGTTTTTTATGAAAGTTAGTTTTAGACCTACTGACCGCTTTTTTATTCTGAACTTTTTTTCTGAAAGCTACTTTTTTATTCTGAACTTTTTCTGAAAGCTAAGTTTTAGACCTAATGTAATATTTCGCTGGCTTTTCCCGAATACAAAGTTTAGACGAAATTATTACATAAAACGAATTCAAGAATGTTAAAGACTAAATGAAAAATATTACTTTTCAGGAAGTGTAATTCGATGTGAAGGCTCTGTTCTGAACTCTGCAGTACTGAAGAGGCTTGATGCCATGAAGGATCATTCTTCAGAATTTCTACTACTTGGAATTTATGAGAACTTATAAAGGCTCGTGTGCCTCGTGCTGACGGAGATTTGGTTGGCATCTTGCAATTTATCTACTTCCAATAAGTTTCCGGGACTTTTACTATACTATAGGTAGATCTATATACTGTCCTTGGGAGGATGATATTCTAATAACATTGAAATAAGTTTGCACTTCACTGAATGCGCAACTTTATTATAAATTGCTGTACCAAAATTTTTTCTTTATAAACTTTCTTACAATAAACCAGTATTACTCGTATTGCTTAGCATCGTTTAAGTGTAGTATTTTAAGAGTCTTTTACAAAATCTTTTCCAAATACATTTGAGTGTCTTGGTTCTCATAGATTTTGTATTTCTTAGCATCCTACTAGTGGATATCTTATTTACTAAGGTTTTTAAATTCATGTATTTGAAAAACCACAGTATTTGTCAAGAAATCTGGCGTGCAATATGGTGTTTTAAAATTTATGTATTTAAAAAAACAGAATAAGTCAAATCTGGCGTGCAAAATGTTGTTTTAAACTTAAAATATTCTCCTTTGTAAAATTCAAGTTTGGAGAGTATGCAACTATGCACTATTTTCTGGTTCTGACTGAAGATTTGTGACATTTGACGCAAGATTGTCAAATCATCGTTTATTCACTATTGTATTTGTTATTTCCTATGTAAAGACTTTTATAAATTGATAACTAAATACTTTCTAACCAGTCCTTTAGTAGTGTTAAACGAGTGTTATTTTAAGGGCACTTATTTCATTACCTGAAGATTTAATAAAATTTGTGTTCAGTTTTATTGTGTGAAAAATATCTAAAACTAGTATCATTAAACGTGAGTTGAGGAGAGAATTAAGATTTGCCTAGTTTAAGTATCAATATTCTAAATAGTTCCAGAGGGAATGTATTAAATGAAATCTAAGGTCTGTCAAAGGCAGTAAACCAAAAAATCTAAACCTATGCAGAAACTGATGGAGATCTAGATGAGACCATGAAGTGTCTTCTCTGAAGTATTTGTTAAGAACCTACGTGTTGAGGGTTATTAACCAGTTCACATTTTGAAGTCTAGGCAAGTGAGGTAGCTAGTTAATAATACCTTTCCTTACGGGTGACAAAGGCAACCCTTTTTCACTTTTAGTTGAAAACTACGGTAATGTATGAAAGACGATAGTAAATATAAAGGCCTGTCCACACGAGCGGGCCTGATCGGCGTGCTCCGGGGTTGATGGGCAAATTCTGGCGGGCTTACCCGTGAATGTTGTCCACACGGGTGAGGCGATGGAGAGGTGGGTGTGTCCGACGATGCCAGTAGTGTGTGTTCAGTGTGGTACGATAAACATGGTGCCTACCACAAAGAAGATATTGTGTAGCACTATAATTGCTTTGTGTGTGATGAAAAAGAAGAGAATGTGGTGCAAAGAATGGCTCAGTAAAAGAAATGTATATGGTTAACGTTCATCTGCCAGGGTCGAAGCTCAAGCCATTGGGCACCACCATGGTGATTTTGCTACAACCCCCATAATGCAATTTGATGGTTTGCCCGTCGAATGTGCCCGTTAGAGGGGAGGTCTGCCGATCAGGCCTGGTCGTGTGGACAGGCCTTCAGAGCTAGTGAAAATAGATATCTTAATTTACTATATTAAATTTTCAGCCTTATGTTTCATTGTTCTAACAATTGTTTAATCACTAGCTTGTCACTGGTCTAGTTGGTCTTCATGAACGTAGCTGTGTATGTTAAGTGTTTGAATTTGTGGAGAGCCATGTAATGGTATATAAACTTCCTCCTAGAACTTAGTGTGCCAATGCTATTACTGAGGTTGATGCAAATGATCCTTTTTCATGAAGACTAGAAGGGACGTGGATTGCCTGGGACTGTTAATTAATAAAGATCTCTGTTCCATTTTTGAGAGAAATTGGAATTCCTTCTTGAGGTAATTGACCCAGATACAATTATTCCTATTGAATGTAGTATCTTCAAAAGGACTTTCGATTAGATTTTAAAGGATTAGCAACGTTCACTGCAAATCCCAAATTTTGAGACAGAGTAAGAAACTAGAGAAAATTTCAACCTTCTCTAAGTCATTTACTCCTTTTTGGATCGAGATGACACTATTCCTTAGAGGAATCTTTTAGTCTCTAATGCATTCATTCTTTTAAAGGTAGTTCGTCCTTTGCCCTTAATTGCATGTTAAAGCCTCCATGAATATTGGTAATCCTGCCTGCTCTCTGGACACGGAGGAGCAGCCATTACGAAGAACTTTGTCCCCTGGTTGAACACTGTTCACGTTCTTCAAAAGTGCCCTTATCAAGTTTATTTTGAGATACACAGAACTTCTTTAATAGTAATATATATCGATGCAGGATTTATACGTGGTCTTGCTAAAACAAGATATGATAGTTTCGTCTTCTAACAACCAAACGTCATCCAAGGATTCTCACAGCACTCCATAGATGTCTTTAGCGAATGCACATAATTTTGAGAAAGCATTGCTTGATAAAACGATATTTTGTTATTGGTTTTTACTAACACGTATTGTCCTTTATTTAGTGTTAATAAAAAGCAGAGATCTTCATTATATTACTAATAAAGCTTTTCGTCATAAATATCTTTATCTTCAGAGTGTATATGATTCACATTTCGGCGCAAGGCATAAGAGATTACTATAGTTAGCCATTAAACCCTTTTTACAAATTTTCTATTAAAGTAAAAAATTGTATTCGAAAATTGTATTTTGGAATATTTGGGAACTAAGAAAAGATTACTCTCTCTCTCTCTCTCTTCTCTCTCTCTCTCTCTCTCTCTCTCTCTCTCTCTCTCTCTCTCTCTCTCTCTCTCCTATGTTCCATAGGCACGAATTTGTCCTGAAGTTGTAACATGAAACGTAAAGTCTTTGATTTCAAATTCTGTTTTTTGACGTCAATTATTATTATTATTATTATTATTAATATTATTATTATTATTAATCACTTAGAAGATGGAACCTCTTCATAAGGAACAATCCTAACACAGGAACCACAGATCTAAAGTTCAAGCTCTCAAAGAATATTGAGGTGTTCACTCGAAAGATATAACAGAAGCCAATAAAAGGGGAAATACAGAAAACGAAGATCAGTTATTAGCAAAATTGGTAAACTGACAAATAAAGGAATAAATAAAGTAAATAATGTTAGAAAATCTGGTGCTAGAAAATAACAGATGTTTGTCACATTGGCTGTTCAGGCTAATTGGCTTATCCTAACTTTTCACCCTACAGTTATGCATCAATGCGTATTTGTATTAATTTGATATATATATATAATATATATAATTTCTAAAGCCCCAGGGGTGAAGTCCCTATGCATACCCCCACCCCCATCAGACCCCCAGCAGATACTGGTTTCAGAAGGCTTCCGTAACCAGTCTCTTAAATAAATAAAGATTTTCTGGCCCATTTTCATTTTATGATTAAAAAGCCGAATATTTATGTATCTTAATTATTATTATATGGAATTTTGAAGAGCATTCCCATTCATTTTATTTGTCCATTCATTTACCTGTTCATAACTTTTTTACTTAATACAGGAGGTAACTATAATCTTTATAGAAATTTCTGAAAACGAGTTTCCGTCTCACCAAGGAACTGGAAGTCGTTTATGAAGAGGCTTTGCCAAAACCCAAAGATTTCAGCCAATGAAAGGAGGCGTTAGAAACAGTGGTGACGGTATAGGCCTCTGATTGGTCAAAGGAATTCCTCCCGCCCCGACCCCCCACCCCTTTTGGAAGGCTCAGTGTAGTGGACATTTTTGTAAACAGATGCTCACAAGATAAAGGAAATGAATTTAGTTAAGAAGAAGGCCTTTTAAGTTAGTTGTTCTAACATTCTTAGGGGATATCGTCGGTGCTGTAGGTTTTCTATGCTTGGCGAACCATTGACTAGCGTGGAAGTGTCCTTCGAAGGAAGGAGTGTTGTGGCCACAGGATCTAGAATTTTGCAGTTTTCAAAAATATTTTGCAGATTGGAAAGTCCTTCGGAGCTGGAAGGCCACAGTGTCATTCTTAAAAGTTGACTTGTGTACTTTTTCAAAGATTGATTTACCAAATTTCTCAGAAAATTCTGAGGTTCTTGAACAAACTATTTTTGGATGGGGGTCCATAGCAGAACGTTCCTCTTAAGTGTAGTAAGGTGCTGAAGGTGGTATACTACGTACGTGACACCTGATGTGGATAACTGGATTCTTTAAGAAAAAAAATAAAAAATAAAAAAATAACACACACGCAGACAGACCACCTCCTCAGACAGCCTTTGACGATCTCGGGCAATGGGATCTTAAGGATCCAGCCATCTCGAAAGCCTCCTCAGTAGTTTTGAAAGATCAGAGGGCGGACAGAAAAAGCGCGGACGGGGAAAAGTGCGGACGGACGGCAAAGTCATCTATCTATCTCAACAGTTTTCTTTGACAGAAACGCAATAAGAAAATAAGGTGTTGGCAGACACCTCAAAGGACGAGAAGTGATCGTAACTTTCTTGGGTGTGACTTTAATCCTTCCATGAATCGCTATTTTAAAAGTTGACTCCTAGAAAGAACCCACACCACTCAAGATGGTCGAATTTAGCGTCTGCCTCCGTCAGGCTCTCAAGTTCTCCCTCGGGGGATTATGTCCGTGTCTTCTTCACTGGGGCATAATGAAGGAAATTATTGGAGCTGTGCATCCATGTTTATCCACAGCGTGTAATCAAATTATATACTACAAGTAGCATGACAATTAGACGAATAATAAAGTTATTTATTTGCAATATACATTTTATGACCTAAGATTTGTTTTTTCTCCTAAAACGAACGCAAATGGTTGTTAGAGACATTTAGTCTGTACGACGAGAGAGAGAGAGAGAGAGAGAGAGAGAGAGAGAGAGAGAGAACTGGTACACACACACACACACACACACACTGTCTATTCATCTAGTTAGACGACGTCCGATATTATTACCGTAATATCATATTCTCCCATCCATATGATTCCGTTGAAGTACGTTTTGAAGATACGGATACGTATAAAAGTTGATGATTACACGACTTTAACGAAACTAGTGGAATCTTCCTCTCTCCACACTACAAATTCAATTATTCAATGTTAACTTCTCCCCAAATGATGATAGCAAATTAGCAATCCTGCTCGTCCATTACTCGAGAAACACATATTATGACGCGTAATTTTCCTTCCTTAAAACCCCGTTCAGAATGTGCGCATGAAGAACCATGCTATGCATCACCTCCATTATGGTCGAGAATCGCTTTGATTGCAAAGAGATTTTACCCCCTAAAGTTTCTTTACCGATGATACTGTTATATGCCATGAATTGGGCCAGCTTCTATCATCATAGTTTTCTGGAGAGCCGTTATAAAGCATTACTTTTTATCAGAAAGAATTCGAAGAAGAAGAGCAACATTCGCTTTTGTTCATATAAATTTTGTCGTCAGTGAGAATCTGGTGCTGCAGGGCGTTTTCCTTGAAGTTAATCGCTAATTAGAAAAGTATATTAATAACCATTATTATTACCGCTATATATAAAGTTTAGACGATGTAGATCTGTCCTGTGTGCTTGTGACCAATGTCCTCCGATTCTGTGGAAAAAACTGCTTTATTTAATATCGTTGGATGATGGAGCCATGCTGTCCAATTGGTGGAGGGACCGGGGGGGGGGGGGAGAGGGGTTGACTATTTTCTTGCAGGCCGCAGGGAACACATATCAAGAGGAAGTGATCTAAGGCACCATGAGGAGGACCCTGTATGCAAAGGCACACACTGTTCTAGTGTGTATCCAAACACAAATTCTGATTATGCCAGCATCACACCGCCCCCCCCCCCCCCCCCCCCCACCCCCATCCCCCCCACCCCCCGCAAGCCTTGCTGGAGACTTCGGCTTGTCTTACTGGCGATTAGGTGAGTACAACCATACTTTTATTTTATTAAGAATTTTCCATGCATTTCCTTCCGTTAATGAATGATACATGAACTGAGTAGGACATGGTATCTCGCTCTCTAGTAACCTGAAACGCTCACACTTGGCGGAAGGAATAGTAGTGTATTCATCTCCCTCTCTCTGTCTCTTCATGTGAAATTCCAGAATTAGTTGTTAATAACAACTTGTTATATATACTAGAAACGACGTGTGGTGAGAGAGAGAGAGAGAGAGAGAGAGAGAGAGAGAGAGAGAGAGAGAGAGCAAGGTAAGTATATCTTAGTTTTACCAGACCACTGAGGAGCTGATTAACAGCTCTCGTAGGGCTGGCCCGAAGGATCAGATATTTCGACGTGGCTAGGAACCAATTGGTCACCTAGCAACGGGACCTGCAGCTTTTTGTGGGATCCGAACCACATTATATGGAGAAGTGAATTTCTATCACCAGAAATAAATTCCTCTGATTCCGCGTTGGCCGAGCCGAGAATTGAACTTCGGATCACCGGATTGGCAGCCGAGCGCGAAAACCACTCGTCCAACGAGGAACTGAGAGCGAGAGAGAGAGAGAGAGACTGAGACTGACTCTTACACATGTTTTGCCTGATCGCTACGGCGGCAGATAGTAAGGCTCATTTTTTAAAGCTGCAAAACTCTGTTCGGTTTTTGACAAAGTGCAAAGAAAGATCGATGCTTTGATATTTTGGGGAGAAGGGATATGGTGGAGGTGGGTGGGTGGTGGGTGGCTGTGAGGGAAGGGGCCGCACGGCTGAGCCTTTATTTCAAACGGCCCAGATTTCGTTTGGGTCCTGCTGACACACCTGTAGGTAGTAACCGGTTTTTGGTCGATAAGTATACATAACTAACCATAAGGGATTGACGTAGGTGGAGGTACTAATATGTGCTTGTTCTGTTATCATTTTATTTTTATTCCTACTTATTAAGTGATAGAAGCTCTCTCTCTCTCTCTCTCTCTCTCTCTCTCTCTCTCTCTCTCTCTCCTGGCTCCGTGCCTATCCAAAAAGCCGTGTAATGGAGAACTATTTGAAGAGCGAATTACCAAAGAATATTGTTAAACAGAGAGAGAGAGAGAGAGAGAGTTTTAGAATGCACGTACGCTACATTAAGATTGACAGTAAAGATGAAGTTAACTAAAATATCGGTCAAACTTTAATCTTTGCGACTGAGAATGAATACATGTAAATATCCCCCGACTACAACCCATTGTTGTAATAATAATAATAACTGAAAAAAAAGGAAATCGTTTCTACCATCCGAATGTGACTTCGACTTAATCGAAAACCAACTATAGTACTATGCATTCGATACTGTGTATTCATATAACAGTGATCGCCATTGTTGACGTCAACCTCTGCTTCTATATCGTGATCTTGGACTCCAGTTCCATTCGTCTCTGTTATCATATCTGATTTGTGATAATAGAGCCTTTTTAACCCTTAAACGCCGAAGCGGTAAAAAAAAAAATGTCTCCCGTGTGCCGGAGGTGTTTCAGATTGAGCACGGAAGCGGAAAAAATATTTTTTTCAAAAAATCACAGCGCGCTAGTTTTCAAGATTATTAAGAGTTTATTTTTGGCTCCTTTTTTTGTCATTGCTTGAAGTTTAGTATGCAACCATCAGAAATGAAAAAAATTATCATTATCATATATAAATAATGCAAATATATATTGATAGCGCAAAAAAACGACATTTCATATATAATTGTATTCAAATCGCGCTGTGCGCCAAAAACGGTTAAAGGTAACAAGTTACTTTTTTTTCGTTATAATTTACACTAAATTGCAATCATTTTGGTATATAAACACATTGTAAAACGATAAAAGCAACACAGAGAAAAATATTATCACAAAATAATGCATGAATCGTAACGCGCAGACGTAAACAAATATTTTTTTCAAAAATTCACCATAATCTAAATATTGTCCTAGAGACTTCCAATTTCTTTCAGAATGAAGACAAATGATTGAATATTACTATACTATAAGAATATTAGCTTACAAATGCAGTTTTCGACCATATCTGACGAGTTAAATTTGACCGAATGTTGAATTTTTTTATATATATTTTTTTATATGCAATTATTTCGGAAATAAGAAAAGCTACAACTTTCAAATATTTTTCGTTTTATTCTACATGAAATTGCGCACATTTTCATATATAAAACTCTATGAAATGCCTAATATGAAACGGAGCAAATATTCCGAGAATGGGACGTACACATTTCGGAGATTTGTGGCCAAGAATCGGCGCGCGGAGGGAAGGAAAGTTTTTTTTTAAATTCACCATAAATTTAAATATTGTGCTAGAGACTTCGAATTTGTTTCAAGATGAGATAAATGACTAAATATTACTAGAATGTAAGAGTTTTAGCTTACAATTGCGTTTTTCGACCATTTCGGTAGAGTCAAAGTTGATTCGAACGTGGTTTTTTTTTCTCCATTTATCGTGATTTATATGCAAATATTTCAAAAAGTGAGAAAAGCTACAACCTTATTTGTTGTTTGTATTTTACATGAAGTTGCGCGCCACATTTTCATTTATATAAAACTTTAGTAAGAACGGGCTTAATTTTAAAATGGTGCAAACATTACCACAATCGCACGTATGATTTTTTCAGAAGAGTTACCGCGCGGACGTAAAGAAAATGTTATTTTTCATAAATTTCACCATAAATCGAAATATTGTGCTAGAGACTTACCAATTTTGTTGCGAAAATGAAGGTATATGCTTGAATATTACAAGAATCAGCGTTTTAGCTTACAATTGCGTTTTTCGACCATTTCGGTAGAGTCAAAGTTGACCCAAGGTTGAAAATTTGTCACTTATCATTTTTTATATGAAAATATTTCAAAATTGATAAAAGCGTACAACCATGGGTTTTTTGTTTTTAGTGTATTGGTGCATGAAACATTGCGCCATTTCATTTTCATATAATAAAACGTTATGTAACGGCTAATTTAAAATGGTTGGCTAACATTACCACAATCGGCCATGTATGGATTTTTTTCGGAAGAGTTACCGCGCGGACGTAAGGAAAAAGTTTTTTCATAAATTCACCATAAATCGAAATATTGTGCTAGAGACTTCCAATTTGTTGCAAAATTAAGGTAAAAGATTGAATATTACTAAATATAAGAGTTTTAGCTTACCATTGCGTTTTTTTTTTCGATCATTTCGGTAGAGTCAAAAGTTGACCGAAGGTTGAAACTTTTGCACTTATCGTTATTTATATGAAAATATCTCAAAACTGATAAAAGCTACAATCATGAGTATTTTTTTGTTGTGTTTACATAAAAATGCGCACATTTTCATATATAAAACTTTATGTAACGGCTAATTTAAAATGGTAAAAAAATTATGTCAAAGTGACAAAATAATTTCCGAGATGTGTCACAGATACTTTTTAGTGCGGCAAGAAACAAATTCGCGCTTGCGCGCCTGCGTAACGATTGTAAACAAAACAACACCTTGATCCGTGAACTCCCAGCATCCCCAAGGCACGCGATTCAAGAGTTTTCGGGTGGTAGGCCTAAAAGTATTTTTCCACGAATTTTTAAAAAAACTTTTGTATGTCGACGTAAAATACGTCCAGTCGGCACCCGAGAGACAACAAATGTCGACGTAAAATACGTCCAGTCGGCACCCGAGAGACAACAAATGTCGACGTAAAATACGTCCAGTCGGCGTTTAAGGGTTAACCTGTTAGCAAATGATCCCCCCTCGCCCCCCCCCCCACAACACCTCAGTTGCCAAGTCCGGGCAATGGTTGCTATCGAATGTCCAGCTCAGTTGCTATTCTCTGTCTGTCTGTCTGTCTGTCTGACCACGCTTCTCAAATTTATACGTTCCATTTAATAAGCTTTTGAAACACCAAGAGAGAGAGAGAGAGGGGGGGGGGGGGGTTGCAAATTCCTCCTCATTGAAATGGATGTCATACGCAGTATTCTCTGGTACTTATTTTAGTTTTCAACTTTTGCCTTTGAGGATTGATTGATGGAATGCTTTTGTACTCGACTGCAAAGACTCATTTTTGCCATCAGGGGAATATTCCAAACCCATAAGATAATGTGTCTATTAATCATTCTCTCTCTCTCTATCTCTCACTCTCTCTCACACCCACACAGCAGCAGATTCACCGAAACATAATCCATATCACTAGGCCTACACTCCTTTCTGATCTATTTGTGATTTCAGAAAGTCTATGATACTAAAAGAGATAGATAAGGGAGCTCGCGCTCTCTCTCTCTCACAGCAGCAGATTCTCCGTAACATAATCCATATCACTAGGCCTACACCCCTTACTAGTCTATTTGTGATTTCAGAAAGTCTATGATACTAAAAAGAGATAGATTAGGAAGCTCTCGCTCTCTCTGCAACTTACGTATAGGCCTACACACTCCTTTCTGGTGTTTTTCGTTTCCCGAAATTATGACTTCAGAAAATCTGATGCAAGAGCCTCACTCCACCAGACTTTCAAACTGAATTCGTTCTTTCTTTTCAAAGTTGGGGGGGGGGGGGGGGTGGGGGGGGGGGGTGGGGGGAAGGCGGCCATATATATCTGTCCCCCCCCTGGGGGCGTATTTGCTATATACTATTTCCATTGTTTATGATAACGTTGAGAAAAAAAAGGCTCTTTCTGTCTGGCTGTGAGGTCATAAGTTAGTTGTCCGCTTGGTTTGTTCCCCATAAAAGCTAAGCTGTTAGATTTTTTTTTTTTTTTTTTTTTTTGTTTGGCTTTATATACCAACCTTTCTGGTTGTCGTATTCCCACATATCAAAAATTTATAGTTTTTCCATCGGAAAATCGTATTGTCAGAAAAAGTATTTATAAAACAGTTTCAAATTATTATTATTATTAATTTATTTATTTTATTATTTATTATTATTATTATATTATTTTGCAAGCAAACCATGGATAGGTATAACAGGTTCAAAAATATTTATATATATATATATATATGTATATTATATATATATATATATATATATATATTTAAATTATAAAAAAAATTATATATATATAAAGTTTATATTATAAATATATATATATATATATATATATATATATATTATTATAATATATATATATCAGATATATATATATATATATATGTATTACCAATGTAATTACTGTTTTGTTATTACTGTATTCTCTAAAGGAAAGTCTCTCTAGTACCATGTTCCAAAACCTCGTATCTCTCTCTCTCTCTCTCTCTCTCTCTCTCTGTATATCCAATACTTTCCCCCTTCGGTGTGTCACTCTTTCCTTCTTTATCTTACATCTCCCCTTCTTTCTTTTTCTCAATCTCTCTCTCTCTCTCTCTCTCTCTCTCCTATCTCTCTCGCTCTCTCTCTCTCTCTCTCTCAAAGCATTCATGAGTGGACCGTCTGACCCTTTGTTTACATTGATAGAAAACGGAATTTCCAGTTCGTCAAGTTTTCTTTGATTTTGAATGGGTTACTTACGTAGGTTGGGTCGTCGTTTTCCTCAGTTGCTTAGCGGGGTATTTTTGCTCTTGCGTAAAAGGATTTGACCAACGCCTCTCCTCCTCCTCCTATCCTCCTCCTCCTCCTCCTCCTCCTCCTCCTCCTCTCCTCCGTCCTCTCCTCCCTCCTCCCTCCTCCTCCTCCCCCTCCCCCCCATGAATCATTAGATCATCTCCTAATTCATTATAGGTCCTTTCCATTTCGATTGTATATGTGCTTACTATATCATTTATATGTATACATATTATAGTGTCAAAGTCAACCTTAGATATGAAATATTTTCAGTTTTATTCCGCTGTTTTGTTAGAGCCATTAACCCTGTATGGTTTTGATACTGGAATGTTAATAAATGTGATGACCTTGTAGTTGCAGTCATTGTGTGTAGATTGATATATTCATCTTGGTCTGCAATAGGCCGAATAGCTTCTTCCTGCTTGTGATGGTGATTCAGTCCTCCTGAGACACATATACCTGTCTGGTGTTGATGACCTCTTGTTCTTAAGGCATTTAGACTTTTAGACACCATGTCTGGGCATGTGTGTGGTTCCTTTGGCACCATCAGACTGGTAGTACGCCTGTCTGCCAAGATTCGCATTTTATTACAATTACAGTTTTTTAACATTTTATTACAAGTACAGTTTTAATTATGTCCCTTCATTTTCCCATTCTCTTCCTCGTGTTCTGAAGCCATCAGTCCTCCCCCCCAATCCCCAGTCAGGCCTTTGTGCACAAAACGAACTTATTATGATAATGGTAGTATTCGGACACTTTAACCTGACCTGTATTGAATCCGACAGAGTGAGTCTCTTCTTCATTATCTTTACCTCACTACAGGTTCATGACCTGGGGGAGGAGAGAGAGAGGAGAGAGAGAGAGAGAGAGAGAGAGAGAGTTGGTTTTCGTCACCTTAAGAGTACTTGAAGATGTCCCAGAGCGAAATGGTTCAGAGAGAGAGGAATGAAAGATATCCCAAATAGGAGGAAGCCATTCTGTAAAAGCGAATTATGAGTGATAATGAACGAATAAGGAAAGATATTTATTAGTAGTGAGAGAGAGAGAGAGAGAGAAAAGGTATGACAGACGTCTTGTGTGGGTGTTTGTCTCTCGGGGAAAGTTTTATGGGGGGGAGGGTCACTAATATAGGTATAATGTCACTTGGCCTGTGTTTGTCCTCTCTAATCTGTTTGCGTGTTTAATCTGTCTGTCACTCATTAGGTGCATGCGGCATGCCGAAGAGTTGGTGCATGATAGGTCTAGGTTTCTACCTTCTAGAAGTTGCGTAAGAGCTAGGCGTTTTTAATATAGTTTTTAACTTCCGTTTTTCTTGTAATATGTATGTTGTATTATTATTATTATTTAAAAAGATGCCTTAGAATAAGGCAGTTTCGGTAGAGCTGGAGATGGGGTGGGAAGTGGTTGGTCGTTGGATGGGAGATAAATGGTTGAGGTGGGAGGGGGTGGAAGAAGAGGGTTTGGGGGGAGGGTATTTCTCCTTGCCAGGGTCTCTTCTAATGAGGATAGTTGGAGGAGGAGGAGGAAGTGGGTGAGAGGGAATTGATAGCCACTTTAGATTAGATCAATGTCCCAGGAAATTCGTCAGCGCTACGTTTACTTGAACCTTGTTCACAGTTTGGGCTGGAATTTGAAAAATAACTGCAAAGAAGCATTGAATACAGTGCCAAAGCAGTGGAATACCGTCGTCATGGTTTCTTAGTGATTGTATAATAAGCATTTCTGCTCCATAACTCTTGAGAGAAGCTATCTGTATCGACATTCCTCTTTTTTGGGCCCATCGGTCTAAAAGTCCTGGCAGATCATGTGGTGTGCTTGCAAGCACGCCATTATAGTGAAATAAGTCAATACGCATCATTCATTTAAAAGAAAAAAACTAATGTTGTTTTGGTTTCATTGGTTGCTTGGCCGCTGTGTATCGTCTAAAGTTGCATTTTGTTTGCAATATATTAAGCTGTGTAACATGTTTTGTGGTGAGACTAGTCTATTGTTTTCAAATCCAGTCTAGCGATCGAGTTCCATCGGCTTGTATGAATGGCGCCATTTTACACCTAAACGATAGAGAGAGAGAGAAGAGAATAGATAGAGAGAGAGAGAGAGAGAGAGAGTAGAGCGAGCTCAAATCTTGCTTTTTTTCGCCATCTTGTCTGGTGGTCGCAAGTTATTTTGTTTTGACTTAATATATGGTATAATAATATCTCCTGTTTGTTGGTTCATAAGTTTATTGCATTAATTTACATATTATAAAATGGCGTGTGGTCGGTCATTCTTGCTAACTTTAATATTAGCCGCTTAAAGAAGTTAAGTGTCATGGCGGACGATTAGGATGGGGGATTAGACCTACTATAATAATATTAAATTGTAGACCGTTTTACGACGGAAATCGTTCAGCAAACCCTCTGGGTTTTCTGTTCGTCGTTTTGGCAAACTTCTTGACACCAATTTTTTAAGAAAAATAATTTTGTAACAGAATTAAATTTATTGCTGGCGCAGATCATTCAACCTTTTGCGTAAGGTAGATTTAGGAGACATTTTTTTATCTGTAAATAATATTACCATCCGTTGTGCAGTGAAGTTGATGTCATTATGTAATAGTTGCTACATCATTCAACTTAGGATTCCAGTCATTATTCGATTTGAAAAGTGACTTGGTGATGATGGTTCGTAACGCCATGTTTGCGAAAGTATATGTCGTTCAAAATTCCCTATTGTTTTTTTGTAGTTTCATTTCTTATGCTTTTGTCGTTTCATTTCCATTTTGAATTTATTAGTCTTAAAATTTTTGTAATCTAATCCTTGTCCTGTCTTTGCCAGCCTTTTGCCAGTTTTTCTTCTTTTTATTTAGAGGTTAGTCCGTCCCATACAGCAAGATGGCCGACCTGATAGAAAATCAAAAAGAAACTCTTAAGTTGTTTCATATCTCTGATTGAAACTCAAAACGCAGCCTCGTAACTTTAACAGACGATAATAATTTATTTTGACGTTAATTAATTTACATTTTCGACCTTACTTACGTTAATTATTGGCAGAATTTGATCTGAATCTGTTAATTTTGAATGAACGACGTGAATATCGTGAAATCGTGCAAGCCGAACAACGGCTTGAACCGGCCCCAGAGATCGTCGTCTCGAGAACAGAAATGATGAAATAGAATCAAATATATCTCTAATTCTTTTTTCTTTTTTTTCATCCCGGGATGAGTTTTATCGTAGCAGAGATTCTCTGCCGTTGCTCTAGAGGCTCCGAGTGCCCCATTGAACTCGGAATGCCCGTAACCAACCTGGTTTAGTGCCCTGGCTGAATAGCCATTTGGTGGCGTTGAAGATGTGGGTATTATTCTATCCTACGGGAACCTGGGCATGGCGATACCCATTTCACTCACTTTTAGCAGAGAGAGAGAGAGAGAGAGAGAGAGAGAGAGAGAGAGAGAGAGAGAGAGAGAGAGAGAGCTTATAATAATGATATCCAGTGCTGGAAAAGCATAAAAAATCTAAATTGGAAATTAGCGCTTTTGTGGATCCCTATAGACCTAGGTTGCACCTGAGCCGGTGACACATTTCTCTCTCTCTCTCTCTCTTTCACCGAACAACAACGGAGCGTAGACATGACTATCGGCCTAGATTTTCAATCTTGTTCGACACTAGTATCCGAAAAGTGCTTCTCTCTCTCTCTCTCTCTCTCTCTCTCTCTCTCGTGGTTGGAATCACTGGGGGGAATAAGGTGCTATGATTCTGGTTACAACCAGATGCTCATTAGGTCGAAGATCTTATTGGAAATCGCGAGCTAAACGACCTTGATATCACGATCACTCGTCTGTTAGTTTGAGACGATGATACATGAAATTTTGCTGTGTGTCTGTGTGTTTGTGCCGCTATCCTACATCTAGTCGTTATTACCACAAGTAATACTTGGAAGTCACTTCTCGTTTCCTTTTAAACGTGTAAATGAATGAATGTCACAGACTGCATAACTGGAACCGTAGCAGTTAATTTTAGACCTATAATAGAGTATGCCAACAGGCGTTTTAGTAACTATCTCTCTCTCTCTTATCTCTTTCGGACGTTGTCTTGGGGGACGTGAATGAGAGGGGGGGGGGTGGGGGGGTGGGGGGGAGAGGATATATCTCTGCCAGGGTCTCGATTAGGATGGTAGGAGGGGGAGGAGGAAATGGGGAGGAGAAATTGCTGGCCACTATTTTGATGAGGCTTGAATCATGCGACATCCATTGACTATCATCTCATCTTTATAGTCCTTGGATTATTGCTTTCCTTTTCCTTCCTTCCTTAGTACTACTGATTATTCTATTCTTTGTGGTCGTTATTGGTCGTTTCCAGTCATTTTCTGACTAAACTGCTGTTCAGTGGGAGGACCGACCAGCCTTGTATAGTTGAGCTCAAGATCTATTAATTGTTGTTTATTCGCAAATATTCACTTCCTTGATTATGCGTTGAAATTCTTTCCTGGTCTGTTGCCTAAAGTTGGTTGAATTTGCAATTTGCAATTACAACGTCCCTCCGGGTTGAATTTGCAAGGGCAGACCACTCTTACGTTAATGTTGTAGTACTACAAGTTCAAAGTGTTCTGCACTTACTTCAGTTGCTCTCAGTATATTATTCCATTGTTTTCCGTCTGGGGAGAGAGAGAGAGAGAGAGAGAGAGAGAGAGAGAGAGAGAGAGTTTGAGAGAGAGAGAGAGAGAGAATTTCCTCTTTTTAAATTAAAATTCAAACTACCCCGGAAAAACTGATTTACAATCAGTCATATATATTTGTAAGGATATAATTTCGTTTTTGCAAATTGCAAAGTCTTACTATTATAATTAAGTGTGGATGATGTAACAAAAACCCAGATTTAAAACCATACTTTTTTTATCTTTTATTTAAAATATCTAATGTACAATACATTTTTTATTACATATGCTAAGGAGCAATATTCTTTTCATTTTTCATATACAGCACATAATAAATTAAATAGCACTTTTTTGTATACAAAAATTGTACAAACATCACATTTTTCAAAGGTAGTCTTCAACCGAGTCACAGACAATAATTAATACCTTCTTGAACAGAATTCGAGGTAACAGACCGTAAGTGTTAAGGGGAACAACATCGTACAAAATTGAGGCAGCCTTTTCTAAAAAAACGTATTCCATATATTTCCTTGAGAAAACCTTGCCAAAGTTCTTTTTATATGTATTCCGCAAAACCCATCTATCATAATTAAGTTTACCCTTAAGATACATTATCAAATCAGACAACATCTTTTTCACTTTACCCACCCACATTGCATACAAGTAACCTGTCAATAAAACTAACGCACTATTATCATCTCGTTTCAATTTACAGTGGAATTTAAACATTAAAATCTTTATAAAGTTATCCGGGCTCATACCGCAAAGGAACATTAATACGTTTCCAAATCAATACCCAATCTAGTAGCAGGTAATCACTCTCAATGCTTGGTTTTAAAGACAATTTGAGATAATAATAAGCTGCCTTGCATGCAACACACGGAAAGTTTTTAAGCCTATGCATTTTCCTTATCACCTCAATGGCACTCGAATAGAACGACGGTGTCACATAAGATACGTCAACTATATCTCTTAATGACAACAAATAACTAAATCTAAGTTTACAATAATACACACTCAAACAAATTCCACTTAACACATCCTTTAATACAGTGCAGCTGAAGATAGCTTGAGTTTTGTAGTACACATCAAATATTCCCAAACCCCCTTCACTTCTACGTAAACACAACGTAGCCCATTTTATTGGATTGTACATCCCCTTCCAGATGTACCGAAAGATACATGCATTAATCTTACAAATATATTTCTTTGCTGGGGGTAACGTATGGGCCATATACCATACTTTTGACAAAATCAAAGAATTTACAATTACACTCTTTAGGAAAATTGACAATTTCCTCATACTCAACATACTTACGGCAGTTTCAACCTTATTCGTGATAACAGACCAGTTTTCCTCGTGCATCAAATCAAAGTTATTACAAAAGATAATACCAAAAATAACCATACTATTAACAACCCGTATCCTCTCCAAAGGCCAATCCGGCCTGTTAATCCAGTTGCCCAAACCCATCATTGTAGTTTTTTCTTTAAGTCTAGCACCTGTCGCAACTTCAAAGTGCTGAATGAGCTTGGAACAAGTTGTTACCGAATTGGTTGTTGACACAAATACCTAAGAATGAATGAATGAATGAGCACCTAAGAATCGTCAGCAAACCCTTGTAGTACTTTCACGACTGTCTAATTTGGAAGACTAATACCAATTATATCGTTACTTTCTTGAATTGCCCTATAGAAAGGTTCCTGAAAAATACAGAATAGCAACATAGACATAGGGCAGCCTTCCCTCACCGACCTCTTGATAGGAAAGAGACTGCTTAGACAGCCATTAATACTTACACGATTTACACGTTGTAAATATAATGTTTTTATTAAATCAATAAATTCTGTCAGAATGCCAAATTTTGCCAACACCTCAATACAAAACCAATATGCACTCTATCAAAAGCTTTTGACCAATGGAGACTCAAGATGGCAGCGTCTACTTTATTTTCACTTGAATAAAACTTGATGTCTCGTACGGTACTGTTACACTGAACAATCGATCTCCCTTTGACTGCACAGTACTGCTCAGGGGAAATGATGTCGTCTAATGTAGACTCAAACCTGTTTTTTAAAACCTTGGCAAACATCTTAAAATCAGTATTTAACAACTTTATAGGTCTCCAATTTTCTGTTAGAGCTAGGTCACCTTTTATGCGCATAGTTTGATTACACCTACATACTGACTCTTGGACATTCGCTTTACATCACATACATAATTTAATACAGTTATACAATCCTGTTTTTTAATAATCCAAAATTTCTTGTAAAATTCAATAGGGAGACCATCGTACCCCGGATTTTCCCATTACACATTTTTTTCATAGCATTCCACACCTCCTTTGACTGAATCTCAGTAGATAAAGCTGTAGGCTTTGACCATTCAGTACTGGTCGACTCTTGTCCAGAAAAAAGGTCATATACTGTCTGTCACCTTCAACCAAACGAAACATGTTCTCAAAATATTCCCTAATTCAATTTTAAGTTTAGTAAAACAATTATTTATTCTTTTAGTTCTCTCTTTGCCAAGAAGATAGGAAGAAACTCTTTCACCTATGAACATCTCCTCAGTTTTTATCCTAACCTTCACACCCTCCAAAAACTCATTCTGTAGGTCACAAATTCTCTTTTTCAGTGTTTGGTTCATGTCGTATTTATCCCCCGTTCTATAATGGGTTGGTGACGATTCGACGCGGCCGATTTGCCGCCGACAATTAGCCACCGCCAGTTCGCCACCAGCTTTTGGCCACTTGGGTCATTTCGCCACCAGATACTACTATTCACCACCAGAAATATAAATACAGAGTTTTTTCCCTCTACAACTTTCCATTGTTTTAGCCAATTTTATCTTTACTACTACAAGATGCAAATTAACAAAAAACAAATAATTTTTAAAAAATAAACAAACATTTTATTGGTTTATGAAACAAGTTAAGAAATCCTTCAAGATATTCCAACATTGTAAAATGTTACTGGTTTACACCAAATATTCATTTTAAAAAATTATCAAAAATAAACAGAAATAAAGAAATAGAATCTTTAGTTTATTTGATAATTCCTTTGCGATATTCCAAAGCATCTCTTTCACCGTTGTATTAGAGAACAATTTTTTTTTTACTCTTTCGTCCGCGTTTCGATATATTTTTTGTTTTAGCTTTAATAGTGGTGGGCAGCCAGCTATCAGCTGTTCCATACATAAATCTATTCCTTTTTGTAATTTCATTAAAGTTTCTATGAATTTCCATATGGTTGGGTGGTTAGCTTCGAGTTCAAAAGTAATTCTTCGATGAGCTGATTCTGCGTGGTCATTTGTCCAATCTTCATCATTTAAATTTGCTTTCACTTTGGCAACTTGTACACTGGCTGCAGAAGCCGAATGAGTGTGTTCATTCATCTTCTTTATCACAGCGCTACTCTTGCTGTGGATCCGTCCATTACATCGCCACCTTTGATCGCAGCGCCAAAATTTGATGCTTGAATCACTATTAGATGATTTTTTTTGAAGAATTGAGGGAGACTGGAAAAAATTTTTTAGGAAAAGAAATAATTTGGATTTCTTTGTTTTTAAGCACTATAAAAAAATGACCTTTTCTTTAAAAGTGTATTCATTACATTTAACAACCAAACAACATAAATCTAAACAATGAAAACAAACGACCTATTTGCAGCGGCGAATAGTCAGTCCTCCGTGAGGAATAGGCAGCGGCAAAACGTCCTCGAAGGCGAACTGGCGATGGCTAATTGTCGGCGGCGAATCGGCCGCATCGAATGGTCCCATCCCCTCATTTAATTGTTGTAACCTCCAATGTAATAGGTTCAGTAAACCATATTTTTCCTGTGAAATCTTCTTGGATAATTTAACGAAAAAATCTTTACATCGTAACTTTGCCCAATCCCACCATTCCAACATATCAGGAAACTTACATTTATCAGATTGTAACCGTTTCCACAAATCTTGAAATTGCTCTTCTATATAATCCGACTCCAAAATTTTGACAATCAATTTCCAATAATCGGTTGATGTTTTTAAGTCAATAACCTTTATACTCAAGAGGACCATATTGTGATCTGAAAAACTAATAGGGATTGTTTGTGCTCTCGTAATGCGACGGAACGAATTAACGGTGTAGATTCTATCTCTACGAGACCCACAATTTTCTTTTACATACGTATATCCCGGGATACCTCTAGAAAATTGATAATTATCCTTTAACGCTAAATTATGAACCAAAGTACCAAGAGCTTTGGACACCAAATATCTATTATCATTGCTACAGTCCCTGAGACATGTCACACTTTTGAAATCACCACCTAGTACCAGGGATTCAAGGTTGTGTCTCAGAAAAAAGGTGGGATCATTCCCAAAAAACTCTCTCTCTCTCTCTCTCTCTCTCTCTCTCTCTCTCTCTCTCTCTCTCTCGTCCTCCCTGAACATGTAGGGGCATATACATTTACAATTTGGATAATGCAACCATTAAATCTTACCCTAATACCCAGTATCCGCCCGTTACAATCTCTGTCTGTTGACAAAACCACTATATCCTTCTTTATAGAAATACAGAACATAGTCCCTCCTTTTAAACAAACCGTCGAGTTAAATACAATATTACAACAATTACTTAATTAGTTTAAGACTCGTAGGTCTCTCACGTTATGTTCTTGTATCAATAAAATGTCTATCTTATACTGCGCCATGAGGGATGCCACCTTCATCTGTTTATTTACATCGTTTAAGCCATTGACATTTAACGTTGCGATTAGTAAATCCATGGAGAAAAGAAAAAATCATAACTTCTTTTTCGGTGCGTTGTCGTTGATTTGTATCTTCGTTTCTTTCCTCTTCTCTTGTGATAAGACTTCTCTCGTAAGTTTCATCTTGCCAACTCTTTCCATATTAATATTCCACTGACTTTCAGTTGATGTATCCAAGATTCGCTCTTCATATCCATCCTCATTACCTAGTACTATATTCTCTCATAAGTCCATGTCAATATCATTCCCAAAGATCATCACATCTGCGGGCTCAAAATTCTTATGAACTGACATTGTAGCAGTCATTTCCTTTAATCCTTCATCATCACTGAGCTGTCGCTTGCGTACATGCAAATGATCCACCTCCGTCTGCGGAACATCAGGTTGCCCCTGCTCACTATAACCTTCCCGAAAATGAATGCTCAAAAGGTCCGGGAGTCTAGGGCACTTACTATCCTCTTCAGTATTAAAAATATCAATATCGCTATTATCACCTCTTACCTCATCACCAATTTACTGCATACCAGTATTTAGGCTTGGTTCGACTGTGAATGAGTTCAACTCCCGCTGATTATCTTCAGGTATACTAATTCTCAAGTGTGTCACTCCCTGATCGTCCTTTGGTCCTTCGTCAGCACAACCATTCGATGCTTTCGACATAACACCGGTCTCATTTCCACCTTCATTCAACAATTCTGATGCATGTGGACCATAATTTATTTTAGGAAGATTCGGGAAATCGGCCATGTTAAAAACATTTAACCTGGATTCGCTTTCCATTGTACAATTAACAGCTAGATGTGTCGTCCTTCCGCATTTATAGCAAGTTTTAGGTTGGCCTTGATAAATAAAAGTTACTGTGGGTCCACATATATTAACCGACGAAGGAATGCTTTCCCTTACCTCCATCCTTACCGTTCGGATACCGTTCAACAGTCCCTTTGCTCTTCCGTGGGAAAATCTGTTGTGTCGTACAGAGTGCACCTTCCTGTAACGACTTAAGAGACCGATGACCAAATCATCATCCATATCAAACGGTGCATATATTACGGAAACATATGTATATTCACTACTCAAATTAATAACTCTGACAGTTTTACCTTCACCAATATCAATAGATTTATCCTCAAATTCATTCACTACCATTTCAAACCGTGTATGATCACCGAATTTCATAATCACCCTATTGTTGAGCATTAGCTGAAAGCCGGAGAGGTCTTCTTCTTTCACACCTAGATGCATAAAAATGACTTCACAGGCAAGGTCAAATTTCGGGTGTACAGAGAAATGTAATCTAATCGAATTCTTTCTTTTAAGTTTGCCCAAAGGGGCAAAAGCATTTTACATTCTCTTCCATTCATCTTCTATAGTCTAGCCAAAGGCAAGACCAAAAACACCAGAAAGCGGGAGCAGCTCAATGCACGTCCATTCTGCTCCGAAGCTATAGCAAGAGTCCTTTGAAACTAGACATGGAAATGGCAGCAATCTACAGAAATTGGTTACACTTGGTTCCAGAAACAGACAAAGAAGGGGCTGTTCACTCAGATTCTAAAAGCTTCAGAGGCTCAAGTAGCTGGAGGCGGATAGTACTTACTCATTTAGCCATTAAATATCCTGCACTAAATAACAGATATACACGAAATTCAAAATGTAATCCTCCAGAAGTCACAGATGTAGCCAAGTCTGTCAATTACTGGTCAAAATGGAGAGTGTTGTTGAAAGAATGGTGATGTACTGCAGTGGTCCTCCTATACTCAGCCTACTTTTCTGTCATATTTTGATGGCCATTGGATGTCTTTACACGGTCTTGATTCTCAACGCTCCATGAGGAACGATCTTCGTACCTTTCCAGATCATGTTCAAAGTTATGATCCTTTTATGCTCAGCGGATTCACTCGTATTAAAGATAATAGTTAATGTGTTCATGATGTCAAGAGTTCACCAACATTCTCATGGTTTTCTTCCCTTTCCCTCTCTATGTCAAAGCAAAGGGTGTGATTTATTATAAACGTGAATATTATTTCTTCCATTTTATCTAGAATCTACAAATAATTGAATCAACAGATTGCGAGTATGATTTGAATGTAAAAACTATAAAAACAGAAAAAGAGAGAGAGAGAGAGAGAGAGAGAGAGAGAGAGAGAGAGAGAGGAGAGAGAGGATGATACAGAAAGTTTACTTAATTTGATCCATATTTCCAAGAAAAATCCTAAATTTTCTCTCAGTCTTCCGAGGCCCGATTTGTGTAGAATTTCTTCATTCTTAGAGTAGGAACATTAATTTCTTTTACCACATTGAACCAAAGTGGTCATATTCCACGGATCCTTTGTTAACTGAAAAATTGTTGGATATTTTTAGAAATTCTCCCTTCACCCGATACGCACATAATTTGCATTGCTTTGCTTGTTGAGAAGTGTGGTCCTCTTTCTTTCAATGGGGCACGTGTAACTTTGATAATTCTTCGTTTTACCTCCCTGGATAGCAGAAGAAGGTAACAATGGCTGATTTCAAGCAAATCTTTGAAATTCTGAGAAACCTTTAAGGATGCATTGCCTAAGCCGTTGCATATAATTTTCAAGTCTGACTGAGCCTACTGATATCCAGACTTGATTTAGCTTAGGTCTAAATTATTGCATTTGGATACTTGATTTTTTTTATCTTCTGCACTACAAGTATAGAATTTCGTAAATGTAGAGGTAAAATTTAATAATGTTATTTGTGGGGAACTATGTGATGTTTAGTTTTAATTAAGTGTTTTTTGCTCGTGTTAGTTCAGTTTGATTTTGAGATATAGCACCTTGTGGCATTGCTCAGTTTGGAAAACATAATTTGTGCGTCTCATAAACCAAAAGACGAGTGCTGGTCTTGGTGAAAGCATTGGACTTATACATGATATCGACGAGCAGTCTGCGTAAAATTGCTAAAGACCACACCAGGGTGGAAACTTGTTATTGATCTTTATGTAATGTGTGTATATTTTTAAGAATACATTTTACTTGATTGCAACATACAGCAGTCATTTAGCAAAAAGATTAACTCAGACTTTAGTATATAAGCAATTTAGTATCATGGTCACTGTTGATTTGTTCCCAGTTAGAATCCTATTGTCTCACATTCTCATGGTATTTGCATACTCACTCTTTGATGTCATTGAAGTCCTTTAGTTTATTTTGGAATATACAATTCTTATTATCCTTCTTTGTTGTAGAGGAAATCATGGCTGAGGATGCTTTACCGTTCAGAGCCAGCATGCCAGTCTTCAAGCAACATTAAACACAGATAGAGAGTTTGTTTAGAGAAGATACTGACAAAACAATTTCTTAAGACAAAATAATGTTGTAACAACAGCATTTCTTAAAGAAGACCCGGTGATATACCTTAAACAAAGAGAACACATCATAGTTCTGCTAAATGTCACTTTTTACTTGCAACATGTATAGGTCTGTACATTTTGATTTATAAATGTCAAAGTTTATTCTGTTTTTTAATAACATGTAATATACAGGTTCAATTACTGCTGTCGATTGAATATCCTTTTATCAGAGGTCAATCATTCGTAAAATTAACGTATATATATATGGATATATATATATGGATCTATATATATATTTATAAATATATATATCTATATATATCTATATATATATATCATATATATCTATATAGATATATATATTATATATATATATATATATTAGATAGATATTTTTAGATATATATATTATAGAGATAGATATAAAAATATCAGAAATATATTTTTCCTGTACTTTTTAACATGCAAATTAATTATTTTTTCCATGTTTATTCTGATAAATAAATCATAAATATCCTATCATCCTAACTGTATCTGTAAAACCATTTTTCCGACCTATTTAGGCTCTTCCACAGACCTTTCTTACAACCCCCTCCCCCTCCCCGTCCCCCGCCTCATGACAATTATTCGAAAACAATTATTCGAAAACAATTACTCGAAAAACAGCTATTCGAACAGAAAATTGTTCGAAAGAAAATGACTCTAATAGGGAATTGTTCGAAGTGAAAGTTGTTCGAATTGTTCTTTGAAATGATAGCAAACGTTATCGGGAAATTACCGGAAAATTACTCTAGGCAATTGTTCAAATTGATATTTTCAATTGTTGTTTGAAGTGATAATAAACGTTGTCGAAGGCATCCAGCCAGTAACTACCGAGAACTTCATTTCCTCAGAATATTGCACCCCTTCAAACAACAACAACAACAACAACAAAGTAGTTTGTAGGGTTATTACCCGAGTAAGCGAAAACAAGAGGTAACATTCCTCTCAGTTCCTTTTAATTCTTTTCAGTTCCTTTAAATTCCTTTTCAGCAATGACAGTCAGTTCACTCCTCTCCTATACCGCTGGAGTAGTACCGTTCTGGCTATGGTATCGGTCTAAAAAGTCAGGTGTTGGAACGAGACGTAAACAAAAGTTGGTGTTAAACGCGGAAAAATGTTTGGAGTTTCGCCCCTTTTTCGAATGGCCGGTTGATAAAAGCCTTTTAAATCATATTTTGAATCATGCATTTGCGAATCCCTGGTTAATAAATCTTTTAAATCATGCATTTGCGACATCCCCTGTTAATAAGTCTTTAAAATGTGACTTTGAAAAATCTTTGCACCTAAATCATGACTGGTGCTTTTGTTTTGATTAAACTGGGCTTGTTCCTGCAAGGGCTCTTACCACTGCATTGGTCTAGGGCAGATATACATCTAGAATGGTCTGGCTCACAGAGTCTGATTTATTGTGTAGAGGTGTGCAAGAACAATTATAATAATAAATAGATAAATCGCACTAGTTAAATAAAAAATCAGGACCACGAAAAAATATTTGGCTTCCCCAGTAGGCCAACAAAAATCGTTAGGCAGCAAATGGTGGCTCAGAAATCGTTTATTTGTTTATTTATTTATTCATTACCATCTACGTATCTTAGTATCGTTGCCATCTTAGAATTTTACTCTCAAGTAAGACCTTAGCTTGCAAGAAGAAATGTCCACTAGACTAGGTAAGAGAGACGAGTTTCTGGCTTATTTTCGAAGAGTAAAAATTAATTAACACAGGGTACACCTAAACGGTTGCTTGTTATTGTATAATTAGAATACTTGACACAGGGTAAACTAAATAGATTACATGTAACTGTAATTAGAATAATACTTTCCTTGCACAGGGTGAGCCAATAGATTTTTGTGTTTGTAATTAGAATAATACTTACCTGGCACAGGGTAAGCCAAATAGATTAATGTGTTTGCAATTAGAATAATACTTACCTGGCACAGGGTAAGCCAAATAGATTGTTTGTGGTTGTAATTAGAACAATACTTACCTGGCACAGGGTATGCCAAATAGATTTTTGTGTTTGTAATTAGAATAATACTTACCTGGCACAGGGTAAGCCAAATAGATTTTTGTGTTTTGTTTGTCAATTAGAATATACTTACCTGGCACAGGGTAAGCCAAATAATTTTTGTGTTTATAATTAGAATAATACTCTTACTTAGTACACAGTACGGCAAAATATATTGTTTATGGTTGTAATTAGAATTAATATACTAGGGTACAGCAACTAGATTGTTTGTGGTTGTAATTAGAGTAATAATATCTGGCGCAGGGTACTCCAAATAGATTTCCCCTAGTTGTAATTAGAAGAATACTTACCTGGCACAGGGGACACCAAGTATATGGCCTGTAGTTGTAATTAGAAGAATACTTACCTGCACAGGGTGTTCTAAATAGATTTCTTCTAGTTGTAATTAGAAGGATACTTACCTGGCACAGAGTACACTAAATAGATTGCTTCTGGTTGTAATTAGAAGCATACTTACCTGGCACAGAGTACACCAAATACATAGATTATTTCTAGTTATAATTAGAAGCATACTTACCTGGCACAGAGTACACCAAAATAGATTGCTTCTAGTTGTAATTTGCAGCATACTTACATGACACAGGGCATTCCAAATAGATTGCTTCTAGTTGTAATTGGAAACATACTTATCTGGCACAGGGTACACCAAATTCATGGCTTATAGTTGTAATTAGAAGGATACTTACCTGGCTCAGGGTACACCAAATAGATTGCTTCTAGTTGTAATTGGAATGGTACTTACTTGGCACAGGAT
>NC_087222.1:8464598-8477159 GCF_015104395.2 Macrobrachium nipponense | reverse complement strand
TCATGTAGAGGAATAGGATTAGCCATTATCATTGGCAGAAGCGATCAAGCTATCGTTTATTAGAGACTTGTACAATCATATCTGATCTTCAGCATGTAAAACTTCAGAAGAAAATTATATCTATTTTTATACTTAGTGTTTTCTACAAGAACCTCACCGAACCATGAGTTTAACACATCGTCGTAAAGAAATAATACCGACTTCGTAAGTGATCTACAAAACCCCAGACACTCCATTGAAGATGGAAGTGCAATACCAACCGACTTAGCGTATAGATTATCGCTAGTCTAACATTACCTCATAGGGCGCCTTTATCATACAAGGCACAAGCCCTAATATTGGTGGCCAGCGGACAGAGAACTCTACAACGTCCTACGAAGAAAAAACAGAATAATAAATCATGAAGTCAACGACGACGAAAGCAGCAGATTCTTCAAGCAACCTAGTATCATCTTAGTGAGCGACTTCAGAAAACAACAAGATTCGTCAAGCAACTTAGTATCATCGTTAGTGAATAACTTCAAGAAACAAAACCGACGTGTCCTTTTCCTACGGCAACGGAAGCTTCGTCTCTCAATAGAATCATTCAAGAAAACATCGTTAGTGAGCGTTTTCCGGCACTGCAAGAAACAAACCGAACGCGTCTGCAGCATCGGATTTTCAAGGGCTCGAATCATCGAAAACAACGCGCACGGGGAAACTGAAGCCAAACCAGGTCGTCCGCTAAATAGAGGAGGACCAAGGCCGTGTGTCGTTATCGGAACACCGTGACTTCCCACAAAAGCAAGCTAAGTACAATTTTTTATTCATTTGGAGTAACTTTGAGTGTTTCCTTTGCAGGTCGAATTTCGTTATTCCTGTGGCTGAAGTTACGAGACATTCTTAATCTTACTTTTTTACAGAAATTATCTATATCATTGAGATTTCGCTACTGCGAGTTTTTATCTTTGAGTGTCTGTTTCCAGAAGTTCTACTGAAATATCATAATCATATACTATGTTAACTTTATCATTTTGGGTGATTATTAATCCCTTACGTAACAAATCATATTAAACAGTGAATATGCGTTTACGCAGTGGACGTCTGTATTTATACAGATGCATGGGTAGGGTCGTTAAGCACCGTAGTGATTAGAAAAACACACAAAAAACAAGTGGAACACCCGTACAAATCTATATAAATTAGAGGTAACACTATTTCGGGTCATGACAATAAATGCTCCTTTTTGCAAAGTCCCGATCGCAGTTAGCCTTGAGTTTTTTGAGTTATATAAAATATCGAACCTCAATGACTCAACTCAACTTTAAAAATATGGCTGGATTGCAAGGAATAACATGTCTGTAAAAAACTTTCATCAGGCTAAATGCGCTGACCAGGATCCCTCACTATTTCAAATTTTAGCAAAGAATGAAGTACAAACAGTTAATATTGAATACAGTAGAGATAACTTGTCTTATTAGTAATCGCTCAGTTCCTAATAGTTCATCATTCATTGCTTTATACGTAACCAGCAACATAATGCTAAAAAACACATAATACGTTGCCGATGGTAATAAAGAGAAGGATCCTAATTATTACAAAAAGAAATAGAAACAGTAGCCCGTTCAGAATCAAACAAGCAAACTCGGTGACTGTGTCACCTAGTCAAGCGGTCAAGGTCAGTCGAAAAACTGCCGAAGTGTTCAAAGCAAAGCAAATTCCACACAATAAGCGACTCTAGCAGAGTGGGGAAAAGCGATGTTGGTTCATACATACCGATATCTTTTTGAACTAAAAAGGATTTTTCCTATGAAACACACGACCGTATAAGTAATCAGAGCAGGTTTTCGTTTTAATTTTAATACATTAAGTTATAATAAATACTGGTGGATTAAGCCCAACTGTACGCGCCGTAAAAAATTAGAATATCTTGTTTTATTTCTTTAATACACGTAATATCTTGTATTTAAGGACTCACCGTCTGTTGTTCGAACTTCCCTAATGAGAAGTCCGGATAAGCGAGCGCTTACAGATACCTATATATAGTTATAAAAACATTGATCTGTATGTAGTGTAATTGTAAGATCCATCTAGGGGTATACAAAATATTATCTTACATCCTGCAAAAATAAGGCGTGTTTATCAAAGGAAAATCCTATAAACCTTCAAACATAGTAAAATCCGTGAACAAAAAATGAGACAGTTAATCAAATAATAACTTATATAAAGGAACTATACATTTGTCTCATAAATCGTAACATTGTTCAAATGACCCAACAGAATTCTCCCACAACCGCAGTCGTACTTTGCACGCAAAATCTCGAGAAGCATGCACCACCCTCGAATGTCTTAGTGCGTGTAAAAAGACTTTGCTGGGAAATGAAATTTTAATCCTTCCGACACTCTGAAATATAACGATTTCCGCGAACAAAGCTCTAAAAGTATACATATCGTGGATACGGAAGTTATAAAATATCGCATTTTTTATTGTTGCTAATTTTTAATCACGCCCAACAGTCGTGGATGAATCTCTCTGATAATCTATCTAAAGTAATATCCGTAAGTCATTCAAGCAGAGGTGATTCAGCAGAAATTTTTTTTATCTTCTACCTGAATACCAGGAAGTTTCTCACTAGCGAGTTGATCTCTGGGAGAAAACGGATGTAATTTAACACAAAACACGTCTAAGGACAAACATAAAGCTATTTACGTACCTTCGTATAGATTCTCAATGAAATTTTAAAATAGAGATAAATGACGAAGTTGAAAAATGTTAGTAATAGGAGCCATTAGGAAATCAAATAAGCCCATATAATTTTTCCCTCAAAGATCGGACTTGGCGTATCTGCGCAGACTGTCGCTTAAACAAGGAACGACTTCGATAGTTTCCAGTGCGATGTACCGACGACATCTTATCTCTGTTAGGTTAGAATAAACCTTTTTCACCAGCTTGGACTTACTTAAATGCTTTTACCTGATACCATTACCTAAGTGATTGTACCTCATATACCGTTTTCAGCACACTCAGGGGACATTATCAATTTTTACGTATGCCTCCGGCTTACGTTGCGCCCCAAATTACAATATAGTGTTTGGAGGACTTTTAGGGGATAACCTACATGCCTATATGGATGATCTTGTAATCTTTTCTAATACCTTAGAAGTACATTCACATAAAGTAGAGGCTAGTGCTTACAGAGACAAAGACAAATAATCTCAGAGTAAAATATCTAAATGTGAGTTTTTAAAAAACCGCAACATGTTTATCTAGGTTTTATGTGTCTGGTCAAGGTCTTAAAAGTAGTCCATGGTAAGGTGTCGGCTATTCATAACTTTCCGGTACTTATTAACGTAAAAAGGGGATACAGCACTTTTGCGCTGTAGTGGGTATTACAATCGTATGTAAATATGTAACTCTTCAATGATGACAGCTCCTTTAACAGATCTTAACGACGAAAAGAGCGTTAGATTTATTATGGTCTGAAAAGCATCAACAGGCGTTTCGATACTTAAAAGCGGAAATGCAGCTTACCTAACTTAAAAATCCCTGATGTAAATAAGGAATTTTTTTTATTGCAACAGACGCCTCAGACCAAGGGGTAAGAGGGTATTACTTCAGTAATATGATAAACAGTTCTTCCCTATAGCTTTTTTATTCACGTAAACTAAAGCCCTCTGAAAGTAAATATGCCAGTAATAGGCAAGGAAGGGCTAGGTATCTTTAACTCACTAAGTACATCTTAAGTTCATAATCTATGGCTATCCTGATAAAGTCCTTACTGAACATGAGTCCTTTACCGAGTTTTTCAACGGCTTTAATCCAGAGTTCCAAAAGGAACTCGGTGACAAATGATCATTCAGGTCTTTGGAGCCAAGATAAGATATCTACCTGGGAAAGCAAATATCATAGCTGACGCATTATCCCGCAATCCCGCACCATACCGCAAAGAACCATTAATTAGACTAAAAAATATAGCAACATCCGTACCTATTGTTAAAACCGTATCTAAACAAGAAAATCCCTTAACCCAAGAGATCGCGAGCATTGAATATCTGGGTCGGAGCGCAGAACTGTTACAAACTGAACAAAGCAAGAGTCAACAGACATAACCAAAACAATAAAACATTTCGGACTGGAAACAGAGTCAAGCAGCAATAAACACCAAAACAATAAACACTTTTAAACGGAAACAGGGGTCAGTGGCTAAGCAAAAACAATAAACACTTTTGAGCAGAAACCCTAAAGCAAAAGTACATTTAAAGTATGTGTATAGAATAATGTAATCAAATGTAATATTATATGTAGGTCTCTGTGACGAGGAAAACCCGAAGAACACAGCAGATGACTAACGACCAGGTAGTAATACCAATCGTCATAAACTGGTTGCATTCCGTCATCCAGGGTTCCATAGTATGTCACAGAAAGCCAAATCACTATTTTACTGGCCTACAATGCTTACAGATATAAAAAGCATAACTAATTGTAACATGTGTCATGAAAGCAAGGGATACACTAAGACACCTGTCAGTTTAGGAGCCTATCCTGTGCCAAATCAATCCTTGAAAGAATATACGGTAAAGGGAATTATTAACAGAAATTACGTCTGACAGAGGGAATAAACACTTCTTAGTGTTAATAGTTCCTTGACACGTTATATATGAATTCATAGCACTAAAACAAACACCGCAATTGAGTGCGTTACGAAGTATTTATGAGTGCTAAATCAATAATTATGGAATTACACATATAATCTGTGACTCGGGTGGTGTAAATCAATAATAATCTCCTTAACACGTTGTGTGAATTCCTTTCCATTAAGAAAACCATAATATATTTTATCGCCCAGAGTCAATCGGTTGGTAGAATAACGGATAATTAAATAGGAAGTGTCAATGTCTTACGAGTTACAACTCGTGATATTGGATCCGACCGGATTATAGCGGTTCTCGCGGTTTAAATACCTTTATCAGTTATATCTTGTAATCTATAGAATTAATGCCGCAAGTAGCCTTATACGGTACGCCGCTAGAACACTTTTCCACATATTCAAGCCAACCATTAATTTATCAAATATATATAAAAAAAATATATTTAAATAAATAAATAAAATATAAATATAAAAAAATAAAATAAATATGGATACAAGTGGAGTCAATATAATACACTCCGTAAGAAGTCGGAAGGGTTACAAATTATAAGCTAAAAAAAGGAATCACGATAAAATCATAAGCAAAACGTAACCATTAAATATCCAAATATATATGCGTAAAGATTTGAACTCTAACTTAACGCTTTAGTAATGACAAATAAGCTAAAAGTTCAAATACATATCCAAAACCTACTGAACATATTGTCTGTCCCGGTGATTTATATTCGTAGTCAATGAAAAAAAAAATTAAATAAATAAATAAATAAATAAAATAAAAAATAATAAATAAATAAATAAATAAAATAAAATAAAGAGAGATTTTAAAGTCAGGAAGTCTAGAAGTGGAAATGTTATCTATGAAATAATCCTATATGAATCTTATACAGGGCTATAATATATATAAGAATTGTATGGAAACCTTTTTCATATAGTTTGAATAAGGAATATTTATTTAACATAATGCCAACATGAAACTAATATATTGTTCAATTTTGGTACTGTTGTTTTTTTTTTTTTTTTTCAGACATTCTTCTCATGCGGGTGGAGAATTAAAACACTAAAATATCATTGAAAATACTAAAGTCGTATCTCTTACAGCAGTAACGTAACTCTTAGCTGGCTGAGAGCAATCTCCTGCCAAGTGACGACGTCATCATTGCCGTATCAAGCATTTGTTCCTTTTAACCTCAATAATCTGCTTACACAGGCTTCATCTGTGTCGTCTCTGCTTGCAAAAGCAGATTGACTGGCGAAAGGAATGCTTAGTTCATGAACTTCACATGTGGTTCATAGGTCACATGACAGGCCACATAACATATTCTTATCCGTGTGTAATGCAATTAGTTAAGGACTTGTAATCATTTTAAAATTAATGAACAATATAAGCAAATAGAACTTCTATAACAACAAAATGAATTAATTTTTTTTTTCTGAACCTCATAGACAATTAGAGTCAATAATTCAGCTTATGACATAATGTAAACGGACATTTAGAATTATCAAGTTGTGGATAAGAAATATTTACTTGCAACATTAGCCTATTACAATTCAAGTAAATCACATTCATGGGAAATGTCACATTTTCTTGGAAAACCCAAAGTTTATATAGAAAATTAGTTATAGTGGGTTTTTTTCGTTGCATCTCCTACCTATTAATAATGTTTTAAAAAGTTAACCTCAGAGGATGCGCACGAGAAAATTGAATATGAAACTTTTGTTAGGGCACATAGAATCATGATTAATCTTCTCTTTGACTCTTATGTTGCCTGGAAATCTTACAATTAGCTCCGTTTCCACTTCTTTGTCTAGTACCTACTACCAGTAATATCGAATTTTCTTTGAGATTCGTAATGATATCTATTTATTTTTTATAATTCTGGATATTTTTACAGTCATCATAGACCTGGATAAGGTTCACTCATTGTTAATGCCATGGATAAAAAAGTTTGTACAGCGGACTCTTTTGAATTCCAAAATATCAGCGAATTCATGTGGTTAAGTCTGGTCTAAAAGGCTCTCTCCCTCTCCCCTGTATTTGGATGTCGTCTGAATTTACTTTGCCCTTGTGACAAGTATAATTTCACTTGCAGGCTGATTAATGGAACCTGGTTACAGTATCCTGCAGTACGAGAGTTTTCACATCGCAACTTCAAAAAATCGTTCGTCGCAGCGGACGACTACAGTCAAGTAACAACCGCCTACAATGTGAAAGGAATTTCATGGACTTCTTCGACCGACACCGTATCTCGTCGTTAATCTCGTTTTAATGCGGAACGCTCCAGCGGTTTGTCGGAATTCGACTACAAAAGGGACATACTTCCGACAATTACGACCCGAAGGATATCAACTCTACTTTGCTGGCGAAGGACTCGTGCTGGGGATGATTTTTTTTTTTCATCGCGAACGTAATCGTGTAGCTTAGGATGCAGAGAATAAGTATGAACGCAATATAGAATGTTGGACCCGCCCAGGCCAAATTTTCCCCCTTGTTTTAACCATTGAAAAGGCCGTTTCATTGGCTAAAGGTGGTTGTCTGGAACTGTGTAATGGACGAAAAGTGGTTCGAAAGCTAGTTAAAAGTGAAGTAGTATAACCTCGGTCATGTATCCTATATATATAAAGTATCATGTATCCTATATCTATAAATGATCATAAATAACAGAATCGAATATATTTTTTGCGTGTACGCATTGGAATCTCTTATATAATTGATCATAAATAACAGAGTCGAAATATATCTTTGCGTGTACGCAATAGGAATCTCTTATATAAATGATCATAAATAACAGAATCTAAATATATCTTTGCGTGTACGCAATAGGAATCTATTTAAAGTGCACATATATTAATCATAATTATAATGAATCCATTATCATATGTATAAACAATCAGGTAGCCTATAATCATCTGTTACCTTTTTTCTTACCAATATGCTGCAGTTATTTATGAGTTAGTATATGAATTAATGAATCATGATATATAACATTTAGCATAAAAATCAACGAATCAATCAGCATAAACATTAATAAGTTTTATCAATTCATATATGAAATTTTTTATCAGTTAAAATATGATTTTTATCATGTTAATCTTCATTCTATGCAATTATCAGATACATTAGTATTTTCTGTAGCATAAGTATCTTAAAAGAGATGAAGTGAAAAACTGTATATTATATATCATGTGATCACTGATTATTTACCAATATCATTGTTTTATATTTTATTACTTGAATCAATTCATGTACACCATGAATTTTTATTTACTTATATATATATATATTCACATAGTGTCTGTATCACACTCCTATAAGTCAAATGCAAGTCAAGTTTGAGTAATATTCAGTAGTTGGTTTTGGTAGCTGACGAGCTGATGTAAGTGTTTACATAATAAAAATATGGAATGTTAGTCCATATATATAGTAAGTCTAAAACTAAAGAGGTCAACCAGATTGCTTGCAGGAATGTGATCAGACTAGAGACGCTAAAGATGACGTATACAATAAGTATGTAGGCTAAGATAACATGCCGTCACCTGTAGTCATTCAAGTTGTTTATAAACATTAGTCCAAGCTCCTGCTTGAGACAACTACCCCGACCTATTATTCAAACGGCCTACGTGATCTCTAGCGTGTCTCATTTGATTGTGTGTTCGTATGAAACTATGTCATCTGATAGTATGTTCATATGTTCGAACTACTGTCTGTTCCTTCATAACTTGTAACAGAGATGGTAGACAGGCAGAACAGAGTTAGCTATCGTCATTAGAAGACCTGTACCTCTTTACCTAAGCTTTATCATGTAGAGGAATAGGATTAGCCATTATCATTGGCAGAAGGGCGATCAAGCTATCGTTATTAGAGACTTGTACAATCATATCTGATCTTCAGCATGTAAAACTTCAGAAGAAATTATATCTATTTTTATACTTAGTGTTTTTCTACAAGACCTCACCGAACCATGAGTTTAACACATCGTCGTAAGATAATACCGACTTCGTAAGTGATCTACAAACCCCAGACACTCCATTGAAGATGGAAGTGCAATACCAACCGACTTAGCGTATAGATTATCGCTAGTTTAACATTACCTCATAGGGCGCCTTATCATACAAGGCACAAGCCCTAATATATGTATTGATTGTGTGTGTGTGTGTGTGTGTGTGTGTATGTGTGTGTGTGTGTGGAGTTAATGCTTAATCATTGAAAGCATCGCGAGAGGGAGCTTAAATCACACACGCACTGCAGAAGATGAATAGTGGGCGCCATCTTTTATTGATTAGAGAAGGGAACTGACTCCCACACTGTAGATGGGAAGGTCATGATTGTCAGGTGGTATCTGGTCAGTGTGAACGGAGTAGGGGTGAGAGAGAGAGAGAGAGAGAGAGAGAGAGAGAGAGAGAGAGAGAGAGTATTAATCTGTTAAGGACGTGGTCAGGGGGTAACTATATAATATGATATACTCTAATATATATATTATATATATTCTATATATATATATATATATATTATATCTATGATGTTTTCAGATAAATTAATGAAGGGCTGATGACATGAAATCGTCCCCTGAGACGACCGAAAGAAAAGTTGGATAGAAAAGTGACCCAATATTCATCTCAGAGAAGATGATGACGTTCTTGATGTATGATGACATTATAGGTCGTCGTCTTCTAACACTTTATGTCCGTCTCTAATCACCTGCCATCACATTCATCATAATTATCATTAGGCTCTCTCTCTCTCTCTCTCTCTCTGTCGGCAGCTTTCGACACTTAACTCTCTTCCTCTTCTTCTTCCTCTTCTTCTTGTATGTATGACAAGAGGCGTCTTAACAATCTCCCCTTTCTATTGTCTCTTATTCTGAAGACGCGTAACATAATTTCCTTCTTTCCTTCCTTTCTGTCGAGAGTGAATCTCCAATTTTTTTTTTTTTTTTTTTTAACGAAACTTTTGTTTTGTTTTATCATGCAGCCTGACACGTTAGGTTCTTAAAGACCACCTGTGGTTTTTAGTGTATTCATTAGGTTTCTTATTGAATGAATTGATATAGAAAAATAATGTCCTATGGGGATAGTCTGGTTAAACTTGGGGATAGTTTGTTCAAATTTTCAACCAATTTCCTGTCCATTGTGACCGTTAGAAGGAAGTAATTTAAAAGGAATATTGCAAACATATTTTAGTTATATACTTATTTATAGATCTATGTCTATTTATTTGCGTCATTAATGAGTTTATGTGCTGTTTTCATAGTTTTTGTTAAATTTTCCTGTGAATAGACGGACGTTTTGCCCAAAGGTCACTTTATCCTTGGGAGATGGATTTTGAGAATCAGTATCAAAGGATGACGTCTTCTCCCTTCTCTGTCGTCCGTTTTGTTGCCGAGTTCTCTCTCTCTCTCTCTCTCTGTCACACACACAGAACACAAATAGCTCCAATAATATTGAGGAATTCCCCATAACGAAAAAGAACCTTCATTATCAAGAAGCCATATAAATGTCCCCTCGAAAGCCCCCTAATGGATTTTGGGGTTCATTCTTGGGTCGCAGGTAACGAAGAGCAGATTCGAAGGTTCTCCTCATTATTGCATATTCCCAGCTCTCTGTCATATGGTCGGTTTCATGTGAAACTTTATATCACAAAATTATAGAGAAACAAATGGTTGCTGTTATATGTTTATAGAAATTTGGGTTTAATATTGCACATTTTTTTTTTATGTCTGTAATAACTTTTTTTTTTTTGTGTTTGGATAACGTTATAGGGAGAAGAGTTATTATATTATATTATTAATGCCAAGTTTAACAAAGGTTATTCGTCAAAATTTAACGGGTTTCGTGACAAACAGTGGGAAGATTTGTCCATTTCGGTCCTTTTGCAAATCTGGTATAAAATGGGGTATTTGTGAGCTCGAATTACAAATGCCGGTGGAACCTCTCTTTAAATCACGAAGTATATTGAATGAATAAATGCTCTAGCGATGCATCAATGTACCGTTTGTAAGGGAGGGTGATTTCGAGGTAATATTATTTTTCGCTCAATAGATTTTGATTTTTGATAGGGACCTGTAACCTGTAACTCCATCTCTGCCCGTAGGTCCAGGTTATGATCGGAAACGAGATTTAGGGAGAAGTGATGATTATTATTATTATTTTTTTTTTCTCTCTATCACAGTCCTCCAATTCAACTGGGTGGTATTTATAGTGTGGGGTTCCGGGTTGCATCCTGCCTCCTTAGGAGTCCATCACTTTTCTTACTATGTGCGCCGTTTCTAGGATCACACTCTTCTGCATGAGTCCTGGAGCTACTTCAGCGTCTAGTTTTTCTAGATTTCTTTTCAGGGATCTTGGGAGCGTGCCTGGTGCTCCTATGATTATGGGTACGATTTCCACTGGCATATCCCATTTTCTTCTTATTTCTATTTTCAGATCTTGATACTTATCCATTTTTTTTCCTCTCTTTCTCTTCAATGAATGATACTTTCTTCTTGACTTTGTCAATCAATGTCACGTCTGGTCTATTTGCAAGTATCACCATATCTGTTCTGATACCATAGTCCCAGAGGATCTTTGCCTGATCGTTTTCTATCTCCTTCAGGTTGGTGCTCGTACCACTTGTTACTGCAAGGTAGCTGATGTTTCTTGCACTGGCTCCAGTGGAGGGGTTTTGCCACAGAATCATGCCTTTTTATGTACTGGTTCTGTGCAAGTGCCGGGCATTCGCTTGCTATGTGGTTTGTGGTTTCATTTTTCGTATTGCACTTCCTACATATGGGAGAGATGTTATTTCCATCTATCGTTCTTTGGACATATCTTGTTCTTAGGGCCTGATCTTGTGCCGCTATTATCATTCCTTCAGTTTCCTTCTTTAGCTCTCCCCTCTGTAGCCATTGCCATGTGTCATCGCTGGCTAGTTCTTTAGTCTGTCTCATGTATTGTCCGTGCATTGGTTTGCTGTGCCAGTCCTCTGTTCTGTCTGTCATTCTCCTGTCTCTGTATATTTCTGGGTCTTCGTTTACTTTTAATAGTCCTTCTTCCCATGCACTCTTTAGCCACTCGTCTTCACTGGTTTTCAGATATTGCCCCAGTGCTCTGTTCTCGATGTCGATTATTATTATTATTTATTATTATTATTATATTATTTTATTATTAGTATTATTTTATTATTATATGATTATATTATTATTATTATATTGTTATATTATTATTATTCTTTTATTGTTATTGTTTCGAGTATGCTCTAACAAAAAAATCATTCCTAAATTTTAATATCGGTATTGTGTATAGCTTTATAGAGTAAAATCATTTTGATTGCAAAGAGGAATGAAGGAATGGGGTTGCATGTACTCTCTTTCTCTCTCTCTCTCAAGAGAAATATATTTTCACGGAGAAATCCCATCTCCTCAGGAGGGAAGATGCAGAAAAAGAATTTCCTCCCAGATCCATCGAGACACATTCCTGTATCACTTCATCTTCGGTTACCCGAAGCAGTGGAAGGACGCAAAGGGGAATTTCAAAATATTGAAGAGAAAATAAAGAAAAAATGTTAAATAAAAGAAAAAGGAGAGAAATGAGAGAGTAAGAAGAACAATACAAAAGAGTAAAAGGGAATTAGTGATCGGAAAAGAGGAATACTAAAATTAACTTCCATTCAGATTTAATGGAATTAGTTCGTTATTTTCGTTTCGGTTTTTTTTATCTTTATATCTTTTATTTTTATTTTTTAAGGAGAATTTTGAAAGTTTGAACCAGCTCTGCTTTCCAGTGAGAACCGCCTCTTCACCATATTTTATTCTTGAAGATATCTCTCTCTCTCTCTCTCTCTAACATCCTTAAAATTTGACACGTTTTGTAATCTAACCAATATTCTCTTTTATTTCTAGGTACGATGAGGAATTACGTATTATTCTGCGAGGAGAGGTAAGGTTATAGGTTCAGAATT
>NC_087222.1:8439598-8459598 GCF_015104395.2 Macrobrachium nipponense | reverse complement strand
TGATGTATGATATATAAGTAATATCTTGGTTCTCAGTTGATCACGTCTTTGTACGTCTCGCTCTATGGTAGAGAGAGAGAGAGAGAGAGAGAGAGATTAACCAGGGTAACAGAAATGCAGTGTAATCTACAGAAACACTTTAAAAAAATAGACACCATTGGATGTTGCTTGATAATTCCAGCGTGGTTTACCAGTTTCACCTCATTAGTAACTTTTCCCTAGTGATGCCCTTTCCTCCCAGGGGCATAGGGACCTTAGACCCATGTGTCCCTAGTCCCTAGCCTCAGGGGTCATCCTTTATACCCCGAAATAGCACCGAAGTCGAGTGTCACAGGACTCTCCTACAATACGATGTCGCCTTCCATAAAAACAAGCTCTGGCAATAATTAATTCTTCGGGTATGTGTCGTTGGGCACTGGGAGTGGTGGGGTTTTGGGGGGAGGAGGGAGTTGGAGAGTTAGAGCTGGGGGAGTGGCTTGATGGATTGCTTCTTCTCCCCACGAAGGGCGTTTAATCACCATTAAAGTAGGAAGCAGGAAGGTCATAAATAAGGCCGTATCTTGAGGCCTTTTGAAGGATGTCCTCTGTCCTTAGCTGACGAGATTCTCTCTCTCTCTCTCTCTCTCTCTCTCTCTCTCTCTCCATAAACGTAGTAAAATATTATGGAAAAGCAGGGTGATGCTTTCCTTCATATTTAGGGTTTAAATCTCTCTCTCTCTCCTCTCTCTCTCTCTATCTCTCTCTCTCTCTCCCTCTCTCTCTTCCTCTCATAAACGTAGTAAAATATTATGGGAAAAGCAGGGTATGCTTTCCTTCATTTTTAGGGTTTTAAATCTTTCCTTCCTCTCTCTCTCTCTCTCCTCTCCTCTCCTCATAAACGTAGTTTAAAATTATTGGAAAAGGCAGGGTTGATGCTTTCTTCTAATTTTAGGGTTTTAAAATCTCTCTCTCTCTCTCTCTCTCTCTCTCTTATGAATGTAGTAAGATATCGAAAGGCAGTGTGGTGTATTCATCTCTCATTTTTTAGTGAAGATTGAGTGAACATTCTCCCTGTGTTCGAAATGATATTAGAGTTCAGGAACTCTCTGCTGACTTTTGCAAAGAAACATGTTCTCAAATTTATAACTTTTATTGACTTTGGGTCATCTCTTTTGAGGAGCTTCCTTTTGTAGAACCAGATTTCGCCCTTTTGGATTGTCAGTTTTTTTTTTAGATATTTCTCTTCAGCTTCCTTCTCTGTTATCCGTGGAGGGGAAGTCTGTCAGTGCACCTCATGCGGTGCACTGTAGGCATTACTTGACGTTCTTTGCAGCGTGCCTATCTTTCGGTCCACTCTCTCCTAACAATTGTTTCATAGTGTAAATGCGAAGATTTCCTCCTGTCACACCTTTCAAGCCTTTTACTGTCAATTTCCGTCTCAGCGCTGAGTGACCTCATAGGTTCCAGTGCTTGGCATTTGGACGAAATTCTATATTCAATTTTAATTTCTTCTTTGTCTGTGATACCTTTTCAAAATAATTTTTAAAAATCCGCACAGACTCCCCCCCCCCCCCCCTCCCACATATCTTGTGCAGTGCTATATAGTTCCTCATTTCTCTTCACCTATGCACATGTCACACGGGAATGACTCTCCAGAGTCGCATCCACTCAGAGTTTCTCCTGGAAGTATTTCGTTCTTTCAAATAATTGCAGGGTCATCCACCCTTCAGGTGACATTAACTTGGAAACCCCTTTCGAGACAGTATAACAAGTTCTTCTCATCTTTATATCCACTCCACTTGGCTTTATTGCTTCCTGTGCCAGCTCTTCGTCCTTGTATTTTTTTAAAGAGTTTATTCACAAAGGAAATGGATGTTAGTATATTTTAGGGAAAAAAGTTTAATTCAAGAATTTCAGGAAGGTGCCTCATGTTCCTCAGATATCCCTCGAAGGTATATTCTAAAAGAATCGTCTGGAAACATTTCGCGGGTTTAAAGTGAAGTTAAGTGTCTGGTTAATTTACATTATTCTGAAATGTAAAAATTATCTAGTTAATGGCTTTGGAGCAATGGGTGTCCACGGGGAGTCTGTGAGATTGTCCCTTTCAGAGAACGTCTTACCTTGTCATGGAAACTCAAATTTACTTGCACTCTAAGTAGTCTATCATGTATATAGATGTGCAAAGATGAGATCTATCCTTATAAAATAGAATATATTTTTGATGGTGTAATGGGGAAGCTAACCTTAGTCTTCTGCCCAGCGTGTGTTCGAATCCCACCTGGGAAAGAGAATTTCTTCATTCACTTCCTTTAGTGTTTCAAGGCTTCCAGGGGAAACCTTGTCCGAAGATATCAGGGGACAGAGAAGTGACGAGGAGGTCACTGTGGCACTGAGATGCTCGAATTGGGGAATGGGGAGGATCAGGGGACTTGGTAGTCATTCTGAGGATCGTTACGAGAGGCTTCACTAAATTTAGTGAAGCCTCTCGTAGGGAGACTTCCTAGATTTACGTGATACTCTGCTTCAATACTATTATTATTATTTTTGCTCTATCACAGTCCTCCAATTCTACTGGGTGGTATTTATAGTGTGGAGTTCTGGGTTGCATCCTGCCTCCTTAGGGTCCATCATTTTCTTACTATGTGTGCCGTTTCTAGGATCACAACTTCTTCTGCATGAGTCCTGGAGCTACTTCAGCGTCTAGTTTTTCTTGATTCCTTTTCAGGGATCTTGGGATCGTGCCTAGTGCTCCTATGATTATGGGTACGATTTCCACTGCATATCCCATATTCTTATTTCTATTTTCAGACCTTGATACTTATCCATTTTTTCCTTCTCTTTCTCTTCAACTCTGGTGTCCCATGGTATTGCGACATCAATGAGTGATACTTTTCTTCTTGACTTTGTCAATCAACGTCGTCACGTCTGGTCTATTTGCACGTATCACCCTATCCGTTCTGATACCATAGTCCCGAGGATCTTTGCCTGATCGTTTTTACTCATCACTCCCTCTGGTTGGTGCTCGTACCACTTAATTACTGCCAAGGTAGCTGATGTTTCTTGCACAGGCTCCAGTGGAGGGCTTTTGCCACTTAATCATGCCTCTTTTTGTACTGGTTCTGTGCAAGTGCCGGGCATTCGCTTGCTATGTGGTTTATTGTTTCCTTTTTTGTATTGCACTTCCTACATATGGGAGAGATGTTATTTCCGTCTATCGTTATTTGAACATATCTGGTTCTTAGGGCCTGATCTTGTGCGCGTTATCATTCCTTCAGTTTCCTTCTTTAGCTCTCCCCTCTGTCGCCATTGCCAATTGTCATCGCTGGCTAGTTCTTTAGTCTGTCTCATGTATTGTCCGTGCATTGGTTTGTTGTGCCAGTCCTCTGTTCTTTCTGTCTTTCTCCTGTCTCTGTATATTTCTGCGTCTTTGTCTGCTTTTATTAGTCCTTCTTCCCATGCACTCTTTAGCCACTCGTCTTCACTGGTTTTCAGATATTGCCCCAGTGCTCTGTTTTCAATGTTGACGCAGTCCTCTATACTGAGTAGTCCTCTCCTCCTTCCTTTCATGTTATGTATAGTCTGTCCGTATTTGCTCTTGGGTGTAGTGCTTTGTGTATTGTCATATGTTTCCTGGTTTTCTGATCTATGCTGCGGAGTTCTGCCTTCGTCCATTCCACTATTCCTGCGCTGTATCTGATTACTGGCATCTACCCATGTGTTTATGGCTTTTATCATATTTCCGGCGTTGAGTTTTGACTTGAGTATCGCCTTGAGTCTCTGCATATATTCTTTCCTGATCGTGTCCTTCATCTCTTGGTGTTTTATATCTCCTCCTTCCATTATTCCCAGGTATTTGTATCCTGTCTCATCTATGTGTTTGATGTTGCCCCCATCTGGTAGCTTTTATCCCTTCAGTTCTCGTTACTTTGCCTTTTTGTATGTTGACTAAGGTGCATTTTTCTATTCCAAACTCCATCCTAATGTCCCCAGATACAATCCTTACAGTCTGAATTAGGGTATCTATTTCCTTGATGCTCTTACCATACAGCTTGATGTCGTCCATGAACATCAGATGGTTGATTCTGTTGCCTCTTTTCTTGAGTTGGTACCCGGCATCCATCTTCTGTAGTACTTTTGTCAAGGGAATCATGGCTACTACGAAGAGTAGTGGGGACAGTGAGTCGCCCTGGAAGATCCCTCTCCTGATATTAACCTCTGCTAGTCTTATTCCAGAGCTTGTAAGTATTGTATTCCAGTTGCGCATTGTATTTTGAGGAAGCTGATGGTATTTTCCTCTGCCCCATATATTTTCAGGCATTCTATTAGCCATGTGTGTGGTATCATGTCGAAGGCTTTCTTATAGTCTATCCATGCCATGCTTAGGTTGGTTTTCCTTTCTCCTACTGTTCTTCATTACCATTTTGTCCTATCAGGAGCTGGTCTTTTGTGCCCCTACACTTCCTTCTGCAGCCTTTCTGTTGGTGGGGGATGGTGTTTGTCTCCTCTAGGTAGTTGTTATAGCCTTCACTGATGATACCTGTTAGTAACTTCCACATTATTGGTAGGCAGGTGATAGGCCTGTAGTTACTGGCTATATTTCCCTTACTCTTGTCTTTTTGTACTAAGGATGTTCTTCCTGTGGTCATCCATTTGGGTGCTTGGTGATTTGAGATACAATGCTGGAGTTGTTCTGCTATTCGTGGGTGTAGGGCCTTGAAGTTTTTGAGCCAGTATCCATGGACTTCATCGGGACCTGGGGCTTTCCAGTTGGGCATTTTCTTTAGTTGGGTGTCTGACTGTGTCTGTCGTGATGTCTGTGAATCTTTGTTTTTTCTATTCTCCCTGTTTCTTCTTCCTTGACTTCCTGGAGCCATGTTGCATGTTTGTTGTGTGATACCGGATTGCTCCATATGTTTTCCCAGAGTCTCTTACTTGGTTCGGCTTCAGGAATTTCTGGGTGGTTGTCTTCCCCTCTTAGTTGGCTGTATAGTCTTTTCTGGTTGGTTCCGAATAGTTTGTTCTGTTGGTATCCCTTATTCCTGTTCATGTACCGTTGGATCTTATGTGCTTTGGCCTTAAGCCTCTGTTTTACATCATCTATTGTGTTGTATTTAGTCCCCTAATCTTGTACTTTGTATTTCTCGTTGAGTTCCTCCCTTGTTTTTCTTGCTTCTTAGCCTTTTTTCTGCCATCTCTTTCAGTTTACTCAAGTCAGATCTCATCACCATGATTTGCTTTTCCAGGCGCCTTTTCCAAGGAGGTTGCTGTTTTGGTTTCTGTTGGTTGGTTGTGCTGGTGGTGTTGATGTTCGAATTCCCATCAGTTCTGCTACTAATCTTGCTCCTGCATATGTCAAGTTATTTGTTTCTGTGATACTGGTGGTGTGTATTATGCCATTATTTCATTGACCTTACTTGTTTTCTCCCTTAATTTCTTGGTGTTGTAGGCTTTCATGGAGGGGATCTTTGTCTCTGTATCTGGCTCCATCCATTGTCTAATCTTTTCTACCCATTCCGTCCTCTCTGTTACTTCGTCGGTGTTTCTTCGTGTGTCGTTGTTTGATACCTCATCCTCCCTGTCGTCTTCTGTGGCATCGTCTCTCAGTTCGTCTTCGTGTAATTCGTTGTCGTGTGACATTTCCCTTTCCAGTTCTTCTCTTTCTGTTGGGGAGAGCCAGTTCTTTTTCTTTATGTTCCTCTGCTCTGTTTGGGGGGTGTTATTCCTCTCATTCCAGATGTTGACCAATCTTCTTCTATATCCTCTCTCCGTCGGTTTTAGTATTTCTGTATTTTAGCTCTATGTATGAAATTCCATCTTGTGTATTTTATACGAGATAAAGCATTTATTATTATTATTATTATTATTATTATTATTATTATTATTATTATTATTATTATTATTATTATTATTATTATTATTATTATATTGCTTATCCTTTACCTATTACGATATCTAGGTATCCATCCTTTCCTTTATATCCTTCCCTTTATAACCTTCTTTATTGCTCTTATTAATAATGAACCTCAGTCCTTACCCAGCTGAATAATTTCCTTCACCCCCGAAAGTAATCCCTTCCTTACCAAGGGCCACAGGGAGATGCATATTTGTTCCTTATGAAATGACTCTTCTTAATTAAGAAAGAATTCAGTGTGATTAAACGGATGGCTTTTTATTTGAAAAACAAAGGTTTTCTTCTTCTCTTACTTTCTTATCCACTTTCATACTTTAGCCAGGAGTGATTTATTCCGAAAGAGCGTAGTAGGCCTTAGCAGAAGGTAATGCAAGAAAGTAATTTATTGTGGCAATTAAAGTCTCATTAGTGCTCGGATATTAAAAGGTAATGATTCATCCTCTCAGAGAGAGAGAGAGAGAGAGAGAGAGAGAGTAGCTAACACAGTCTGAATACCTAGCCTAGGTTAGATTCTTGGTTGGTCTGTACAAAATGAGAGTCGCTTGTTGTGAAATATGAGCTGAAAAACTTCATCATATATCACCTACTAAACCTTCGAATGAAATTTTTATTTTGAGGATTTTTTTTAATGGAATGATGTGGTTGTTGGATTAAAGTTGGTCTAATACCAACAGTCGTCTCTCTCTCTCTCTCTCTCTCGCTCTCTCTCTCTCTCTCTCTCATTTTTCACAGTTGGAAGATTAATTCCTTCCCCCGTTCCCCCCCCTACCTTTTTACCCTCCTAAACCCCCCCCCCCCCCCCCCCCCCCTGCACCCTTTTACCTCTCTCTTTCTACTTATGGAAAATCTCCTTTGGGTCCGATGCTGGTGTTGTGTACAAATAATAAACTCTTGAGGATGAAAAGGAAAGGAGGAGGAGAAGTAGGCGCTCGTTATTGCATGGAAAGCGATTCTTCTTCTTCTTCTCCTTCTTCTTCTTCTTTATCTTCTTCTACTTTGTGTTTGTGTTCATTATTATCGAAGGAATTTCCTGTTAAAGGAGTCGGCTTTGTTGTAAGACTACTTTTTTCTTAATTTTTCTTTACTAAATTTGTGGGGGTTTCCTTTCATGTAATTTATATAATTTAGGCTTTAATATTTTTATTATTTTTTGTTTCTTAGTTTGTAGACGCTCGTGTAATGTAAACTCTTGTTGTTACAAAAATATACTTTTTATTGGACCCAAAATTAGCTAACATGAAAATGGAATAAAATTAATTAAGCCTGACTCAAAAAGGAACATTAAACTATTACATTCCTCTCAAAATCATACTTAAGTAAGTACTGCCCTTTTCCCCTAAGGGTCCAAACATTCATAGTTTATTGATTGTCAAAATTATTTAGAGACCCATAAGGGGACTTCAAATTCATCTGAAATAAAGAGTCTATAATAATGACACCATAAAATATTGAAGCTCGTCAATAAAGAATGTGTGCTGCACCTCACTTCCCTTTCTCTAGAACTCAGTAATTATAACTTCAAAAGTTAACTTTTTCAAAGTTCTCATCTACGTTAACCTTGTCCCGACGGATGTGCAACACCTCTTCTAGCGCCTCTTCTGTGGCGTGTTCCACACACTATCAATCAAATTCAGTGAGTCCCCCTTTGCAACCTTTCTCATAGATTATATCTCATTTTCGGTTCATTACGAACACACACACTTACCAATTGACACATGAGGCATGCACGCTACACACATGAAACTTGATCTTCGGAATGCGTCACTGACCCCAATTGTGTCTGGTAAGCTTTCCTGTTTGTTTTTGCCATTTCAGCATCTTCGAGGAATCCAGCGTTTTGCATCTGTCTCTAACCGGCAAGAGCTAAGGTTATCAACCCGACTATTTAATATTATAGATTGTTACTAGTGCCTTTAAGATGGCTCGGCCCCCTCTGTCTTTTGTGCACCCCTGTCGCACACCACATTGGCTACTGATATATACTAGTTCATAATGTTTTAATTTGCCACATGATTTAGAGCTACTTCTGTTGCTGGGGTCCTCGTACTCCGTCGGTTGCACAGAAGTTTGATAGCTCCTACAACACATATTGTGATCATCATTATTGCTACCATAACTGCAATCACTGGTACTGTGTAGCGCTCGTCGAAGAAGAATCCATCCTCATCGTTATCCTCTAGCGCTGGAACCATAACCGTATCCTGTGTAGGCGGAACTTTAACCGCCTCGTGGTCCCATGTAAGTGTTTCACGAACGCCTTTGTCGAATAATTGTAGATTCCGGCTGAGCGCGTGAACCATCTTGAAACGACTCTATGTGTCATTATTAAGCGTCTGCAACCCCTGTAGGTGTATCTTAACACCCCCGTAGCTGAAGCTGAACTGTAGATTCGACGTCTTCCAATGAAGGAATCGTAACCGCCACCTCGTTGCCAACTTGAAATATCCCGTGACTCCCATGCAAGTGCGTCTTGCACCTGCCTTGTAGAAGTATTGTAGACTCCTGATTTGTCCCAGATTGTATCCTGAGACGATCCATCGACGACTTCTCGTCGCCCGTGTGAAGATCCGACCTCTGGCATTGTAGATCCTAAGTTGTTTTCGTTGTCACCGTCGCGTGAGAATTCTCTAAAGCCATCGTGTGTCCGTGTTTCATCATTAATAGGTTCTAACTGACTTTTTGACAAGTCTGCATGATCTTAGAACAAATAAAGTCTTGCTATAACACACGAATCTGCCATAAACTAATATACCCAATCTCATAAGTCAATTATGAAGGACTAAAATTCTTCACTAAAATAAAGTATGATATTTATCTACTGACCCCTATTAAACTTATTGGGAGAATTATTATCAGTAACTGATCACTCATTATTAATCCCGTATCTGACAAATATACTAACAAAAACCCCATAATGTCTATACAGCAAAACCCCTGTAATGTTCATACAGCTAACCTCCATCAAGCATAATGTTTGAATATCCCTTCTATCTTACGTATCCTAAGATAAATTCTACATCCTCTCTATAATCAATTCCTAAGTTAAGTTACCGTAAAAAATGCTTAATCCCTATTACAAGTTTCCCTTGTAGGAAAAAAAATGATAATCAACTTTTCCCAATACAAAATGTATAAGGAGAAAAAAGATATAATTCAGCGCTTTTCCATATAAACGTATTATGTATCGTATATAAAACGAATTAGTATCGTCACGCAAATTGCTGCCGCAACATCAACATATCAGTATCGACCCGAATTGACCCCTTAAAATTCCTCATCATGGAATGTCATCATCGACATTCCTGAAAACTGTGTAAACCTCTGAGTAATCAACTCCAAAAGAAAATATCATCACAGCATTGTCAGCATTAACAAGCCACCTGTGTATACAGCATGTGCTCAAATCGCACAATGGACTTGTCTAGTCAGACTCGTAAACTCAGAAATCATCATTCCTTCAAATGGCCCAAAAATCCACCATTAAATCCTTCCTGGGAATCCTCAATAAATTTTTACTGATACTATAAAACCACATTAATCCTCAAAAATTATCCTCAGGACATCCTCGATGTCACCTCAAGGGTACCCAAAAAAATTGTCCTCAAAAAAGTCTATCATAAAAAAAAAACAAAAATTAATATAAATATCCCCCACAGGCTAAATCCTAAGTCATTTGACCACCGATGTACCTCAGAGTAACTCGTTTATAATACTGCCACATGTATATAGAACCCCAATAATCACTTAGTCGGGATATAAAACTGACCGACCGATCAAGACTTTTACCTCCTCTGATTATATGTAAATAACAGGTTGTTTTCTGGGGTGAACTGTCACAACATATCCTTTAACAGAAAGAGAGAGAGAGAGAGAGAGAGAGAGAGAGAGAGAGATAGAGAGAGAGAGAGAGGAAGAGATGGAGAGAGGAGGAGAGAAGAGAGAGAGCGAGAGTTGGCTTGTCCATGGGGTTCGTTTGTTTCGTCACGTGTCTCACGTAACCAAAAACAAAAATCGATTAAGGTGCGCGATGAAACACTAACCTTTTTTCGGTAATATTCAGCCGAAAATAGATACTAAAACTGCAAATGAAACGACAGCAACAATAGTTCCGAAATAAAATTTTAGGGCACAATTTGTTGGTCCCCCCAAACACTTGCTGCAAAGCTGAATCCCTTTTCAGAATAAACGGAAATAGAAATAGAACGAAATTCGAGGAATCATTCTTGTTCGACATGAAAGGGTCAGGTGCCAGTTCAGGGGCAGATGACAACGCAAAACAACCCCCTCCTCTTCCCAGAATCATGATGACAAAGGGTTTTGACGTTCCAGGAACATACTTCCAGACACTACAGTTTGCCAGTTATTGGCAGCTATTAGAAACTAGGTCAGGTCACAAGATTTCCCAATTATCGTCCTCGTTTGATCATCCCAGGTCACTAAGGTGCTGGCTAAGGGAAGTCACACTGGGCCCCAAAATAGGTCCTGCTTTATAGACATCACAGTATTTCCCCAAAACTCTGGAACCAACGTTGCCTTTTGCCCTTGGCTTCTTAAATTAGTAACAGCTGAATTTTTCTGGGTCACGCCTCAAAAGAATGCATCCGGATGGGCGCCGAATTCCCAGGTGGTGGGGAAAGTGCCTTAGTTGGTGGGGAAATTCCCCAGGTGGTGAAGAAAGTTCCCAAGGCGTTGGGGAAATTCTCTAGTTGCTGGTAAAGTTCCGTAGGTGGTGGTGAAAACTCCCAAGATGGGTAAAATAACTTAGTATAAAACATTATATCACTGCTAAACGGGACACGAGGAAAGAATGGCTTTTTAGTGAAACGTTTAATACGTGAAGATTGCCCGGCTATAAAAGGCCATTTAATCTTAAGAAACCCATTAACTATTGGGTCTTATCTTGATATAAAGAAAGGTTGAGCCCTCTCTTGACTTCCAATGCGGTCTGTTTATTTGCGTGTCCCAAATGTAGTTTGGGAAATTATGTCGGGGCCTTACGTAGGCCTCTTAAAGTCCGCATTCAAAATCATGACACGGGCTTCTTCCCCTCAACAGTTTCCGTTTTCGAATCGTTTTTCATGAATACAATAGTTCCAAAATTAAACAACCAAACTACTGCTACCTAACTTTGCCTCTGGCATAACCATATTTACTTGGGACCTTTCCTTCGGTCTTCGGTCACTCATACTCTTCCTGTCACTTGAAATGGTAATCGTCTTAGCAACGATCGTCAGATTGCAACGTTGGTTTATCATTTACATTAATTTTTGTTTCATAGTGGAGTTTTCATTTCCTTTTTTGTCACAAGTGCTCTCTCTCTCTCTCTCTCTCTCTCTCTCTCTCTCTCTCTCTCTCTCTCTCGGAGCCTTCAGTTACTACAGTCCAAAAGGTACTATTGGTTTTATCCCCCAGTAGAAATTAACCCAATTATCGGTCCAGTAATGACACTGGGGGAAGTGTGAAAGGGCTTGATTGAGTTTCTGATGCTGTCGAATTCAGGCGAAAGATTCAGGGTATTTTTGTCTCGCTGCCAAATCAGTTTTGTATTTAGAGAAAGTGCAGCTGTATCAGTGGGTATGTGAATGTGATGTTACCTACTGTATATAGGGTGGGAACATACAGCTATTTTTACATTTTAATTTTAATTTAGTCATTAACAGTATTTACTTCTCTGTGAAGGTTATCTTTTTCTGCATTTGTGTCTTTCTATCAGGAATGAATGAGAGACAGAAGACCATCTCATCTAAACCTCCTGGGAAGGTCTGGCATTAACCTCTTGAACAGAGTTTAGAAACAATCAGTCCCCGGTCCCGAAAGACAAAGGGTCCATATGGTTGTTTGGTCAGGTCTGCAGATGCTGGGAACCAGTCCACCGAATATTTGTGATAATATTTGCAGGAGGAAGAAGATGCAAAGATTTTCTCCACCAGAAAAGAACTTTTGAGGAGTTCTGGAAGGGTTTTTGTTATTCAGAGGCCTCAGTTTCTTCCAGAGAATCCATTATGGGCATTTTTGTTCTCACCGGCGCTGGATTCAGTTTTTTCTTAATTTTCTTAAGCCTTTATTTATTTATTTATCTTTATTTATTTATTTATTTATTTATTTATTCATCTTAGTTTTGTTATTAATTTATAGAATCTAACGTAAGAGGATTCATGTCTTCTAAAGAATCAAACAGCTTTATGGAAAGGTTGGTAACTGCTCTCCACCATCTCTCTCTCTCTCTCTCTCTCTCTCTTTCTCTCTTAGAGACATTCAATCCCACTGACTGCTGTCTAACCCAACAATAGTCTATTTCAACTGCAACTCTACAATGTTTAAGATGTAAGGGTTTCTTGCTTCGAATACCTTTATGATGTGAAGTTACTTCGATTATTTTGAGAGAATTTTTTTTAATACTTTTAGGTTTGGCTGCCTCCTTTATATTCGCAAAAATTATATCGAATTATTTTCTTTACTCTTAGAGAGTTTATTGAAAATTGTGTGTCCTTAATTAATGCCCACGTCCTCAGGGAAAGAGCCTCTGAACAAACTCTGACTCGAGGCTTTGATTTTGGGCTCTTTCCCAATTTCCAGTTATTCGTTTACTACTCATTCCAGCTTTCATTGTCAGGACCCGAAAAGGGGTTTGGAAAAAAGTGGGGGGTTGGAAAGGGGGGAGGGGAGCCAAGCCCCCATAATTGGCTTGGGTAGTTGGATAGAGCAATTCCGAAATCTTTTGACTTTAGTGTTAATTGTAGTGTTTTGCACAAATATATCCTGTATCCTCTTTGAGGGGATTTTTTTGTGGAGAGGGGGAAGGCCTTTGGACCCATCTCCTTTTGGATATTTCTGTTTTTATTTAATTGTCATCTTATTCTGTTGTTATTCCGTTTTATCCTTATCTTTTTTAATTTGCCAAACTTCATATGTTGACTTTTCAATAACATTAAATACTTTTACCTTCCGTTTTTGGTTCTCATTTTTGGAGAAATAATTGATATACTTCTATTGAAATATCAAGATCTCCTATAAAAATATCCCTACATGCTAGAGAATGGTTTTCAGCTCTGTGAAATAAAGGAAATGTGTCTGGCCAGCATTTGGGTGGGGTACCGCCCATGAACCCCGGACACAAGTACCTTTGAGTGTGTGAGGGCGAGAGACTAGCAACCTCATCACCCAGGTTGATATGGCCGCCAGTTGGGTGGGTCCCTTGGTGTTTTTTTGGTTTTTGAAGTTAGCCATGTATGTTTCATAAGTTTTGTAACACTTAAGTGTAAAAAACAGATAGTATAGCATGTTCATCTTACGTTTTGTGCTTTATTCGGGAGAGAAGAGAGAGAGAGAGAGCGAGAGAGAGGGAGAGAGAGAGAGAGAGAGAGAGAGTTCCAGCTTATAACCTTTTTCCTGTTAAGAGATAGAGAGTTTTGCGTAACCCCAAGCAACAGGCCAATGTAAATCCATTTCTGTCACTTTGATATTCCTTGACAAATCACATATATAATTTTTCTTAATAAAAAGTTCGTTTATCCCAAGACAAACGAACCTTCCTTTCCTATCCATCAGTCTGTTCCCCATTGGATCACCTGCAATCAGGCTCTGTTTGATGTCCTCCAGTCATGAGCCAACTTCAAAACACTCGGCCAAGACTACGACCTCTGTTAGTGTTAGTGGTCTTGAGAGAGAGAGAGAGAGAGTGAGAGAGAGCTTTTTGATTGCCTATCGGGTTAATTTGTTTGCTCGTGGAAGGTGAGGGAGCCTCCTTATTCCTTGTACCCTTAATTGTCCTCTGCTGTTTGTTCTCGTTCATTCGGTTCGAGTTCATTGCAAGTGGTCATTAAAGCCATGAAAATGTTGGAGACATGTTTGTGTTGCATACTTGTTGGAAGTGTTGCATACATGTTGACAAGTGTTCCATTCATGTTAACAAGTGTTGGCAGACATGTTGGAAAGAGTATCTGACGATGTAGTGAAATGTTGCAGACATGGTTACAAGTCTTGCAGATATGATGACAGGTGTTTCTGACATGCTTTCAGGTGTTGCTGACATGTTGACTTGTCACATCTGTAACTACTTGGTGAAGTTGGGTTTCTTCAGGAATCTCCCGATGTTTTCAAAGTTAGTCTTTACTCGGCGTTTATTTTTGCCTGTAATAAGTGCCTGGAGTCTGAGGTTGGTTAGGCCAGGTAAAACAGGCATAATATCACAGTTTTAGGTTTCTTATTATTTACTCTTTTATCTAGTTTCATAATTGTAGTCTCTCTCTCTCTCTCTCTCTCTCTCTCTCTCTCTCTCTCTCTCTCTCTCTCTCTCTATTTGGGTATACATGTTTCCCTTCTCTTTTTTTCGAAAAGGAATTTTGTGGAACCCTACTCTGGTAAACAAATGGGCCAGAAGTAATTTCCTTGTAGACTTCCTCAATTTCATAGAGCCCCATTTACTACCTGGTCTATTTTCCACGACACCTAACTCTCTCTCTCTCTCTCTCTCTCTCTCTCTCTCTCTCTCTCTCTCTCTCTCAAGTAAGATATTTATGCTTTCACATAAATGTAAATATCGTAGGGAATAAAAAATTATTCTTTGTTTAGATTAGATTATTGAAATAAATCTCCTCTCTCAGTGTGTAATGGTCTTCTTGAAAGATGACAGAGGCGCCACGGAGAGGAACGCTTGGTTTGTCTTCTTATAAGTTTTTGTAACGAGGTTTCTCAGTAATATTGGCCTAATGCAGTCCCATCACTGACGCCATTATTTTATTCCTTAATTTCTGTCTGCCTTGAGACGAGCAGTCTTCGTACAAAACCAGGAAAAGGAAATAATAAATCAAAATGGTCATTATTAGTTCTCTGGTCACTATTTGACAATACGCGCCTTGAATCCCGTTTTCTTCAACGTCGACTCATATTCTCAGAGGCCTCTATAATAGATCTCGAACTCTGTTGACGCCTTCTGCTGACAAACTGAAAATGTTTCCATTTCTGTTGCCTATTTTCCTTTTTTTCCGCTCTCAAGTGTCACTTTACTCTTTTATTGCATTTGTGCCTGGACTAAGTTACTGAGAGAGAGAGAGAGAGAGAGAGAGAGAGAGAGAGAGAGAGAGAGAGAGTTTCATTTGAAACGCTTCGAATTGTATCTGGGATTGGGACACTTCGATAAGAATGGATTCTCTTTATTTTTTTCTTTTTTTTCTTTTCCCCTTTTAAATTTTTACGAAGACGACTTTGGATGAATGTCGCAGTTACAGAAAGTAAGGTTTCTTTTGGAAAATGAAGTCAACAATTTTTGTTTGTAGCTTATTATGAGCCCCTTAACAAATCTCGATGTCCGCATGAGAAACTAGTTCCCATGGCGTCATGTTGCGGGGAACATGATGGTTATTACGCAAGTAACTAAGTAACTTTTATTTAATATTATTGAAAAGAATTCTCCTCTCTAAATTATGATAATACTTGCAGTAAAAAATCTAGTTCTCACATACGGAGTGTAAACGCCGTGGTGGGTCTATCCTGGGAGACAGAGGCCGTTTCCAGTTCAGCATTTTTGTAATTATTATTATTATTATTATTATTATTATTTTATTATTATTATTAGTTATTATTATTATTATTATTAATTATTAATCCATAGTCTGGAGAATTGCGATTTTATGCGGATGTTATCGCTGCTATTTTTATATCGTAGCTTTATATATATATATATATATATATATATATATATATATATATATATATATATATATATATATATATATATATATATATATATATATATATATATATATATAAAGAAAAGTCGTTTCCAATTATGTCGGGTCGAGTATGTTTAAAATGAAATTTTGTAATCATTGTTGTTAACATAAAATAATTCCGTTAAGCTCTCTCTCTCTCTCTCTCTCTCTCTCTCTCTCTCTCTCTCTCTCTCTCTCTCTCTCTCTCTCTGTCGAAAAATATTCATGGATAGACAATAAAATTCTCCGCGAAAGTTCCAGGGAGAGACGTTTGACTGGCGTGTCCGATCGAGAAATGTTTCCAGATAAAGTCAGGTTTTAGTGAGCCTTCGAGACTTGTATTTTTTTCTGTGCATTTTTCCGTGATTTCATTGTTGGGTTTGGAATTTCTTTCTTCTTATCTGTTGTTCCTCTCCGTTTTCTTGTTTTGCATCTTTCCCTAAAAGGCTTGCATCGTCGCATTACACCATGCTTAGGACGGCAGTCTCTCGGTTATTTATTAACTTCTGGGGGAAATGCGTCAAACTTTGTCATCAGTAAAAGCAGCCTCTCCTTTCACTACTCTTCTTAGGATCACATCGATTCCTAGAACCTGTGGAACCATCCTCTGCTTTCTAAATTTTTCACTTTCTCACGGTACCACTGCATACGTTTTTGCCTGATGGTCACGGTCTTGTTCGCGTTCATTTGTGATATATTTTGGTGGTTATATATGGCATGAAGCTGTCTTAGTGGAAACAAGCTCACTTAGCAGTTTTATTCAACAACTGGATATGTGAGAGTAGTTGGTGATCTCCGTTGCTTCTATCTTTGGAAATTCTTCGGATTTAATCACGATTTGTCCGAAAGAGATTAATTAGGTCAGGTACCACTAGTCTCAGGCAACAAATAGCCCGTCTCTCTCTCTCTCTCTCTCTCTCTCTCTCTCTCTCTCAGCTTGAAAAATAACCGGAAAACCACAATAAAGTAAGTCCAGACTGTTTTCCATTGTGTGTATCCCCTGAATGACATCACTGAGGGATTGGTGACCAGGTCATACCACTTCACAACTGCCACCTTGCAACAACACCCCTCTCAATTGCCAGATCTTGTTGGCTCTTATTTTTTATTTGTTGTTGTTGTTGTCGTCGTCGTCATAATGTACACGCATACCCACTCAGTTGGGCGGTATTCATAAAAATGAAGGATATCCTTGTAAGCATAAGGTAGAAGTACAAGGTAATTCTCTGAAGCAAAAGGTAGAAGTATAAGCAATCTTTCTTTCCATATTCATAATGTTACCTTTTTACTTTTTACTTGCGAGGATATCCTCCAAGCATAAGTAAAAGGTTGACTCGTGTTTCGGAGAAAAGAAGAAATGAACCAATTCTACAGCGAAGCGAGAGTGAAGCAACTCATGAGCAGTCATGTAGTAGTCTCACTGATGTTCAACCATTGCCGCCAAAGAAGAAATTAGCGACAGAGAAGTATGAAACAGATGAAACTAGAAAAATGACAACTAAAGAACTCCAACGCTTAGTACTTTTGCAGCAGTATAAAACGAGTGTAGTGCAACAACAATACTACGAAAAGAAGTTGGAAATGATGCAGCAGCCTGAGAAATCAACACCAAAAACTGTTTCTGACGGAAATCAAACGTATTTTATGCTGTAAAAATAAAACTTCATCAAAAGGTGTTATTCGAGTTAATTTTTTTTAGTTTAAACAGAAAAAAACTGTTATTTGAGTTGTTGTTTTTTTAGTTTAAACAGAACAAAACTGTTATTTGAGTTTTTTTTTAGTTTAAACAGAAAAAACTGTTATTTGAGTTAATTTTTTTTTTAGTTTAAACAGAAAATGTTATTTCATTTTCCAAAAATGTGACTTCATTAATTTCATAAATAGCGATTTTGGTTAAGAAATGCCTTGTAAGTTGTAACATTATTTTTAATTATTAAAGTTGTATATTACAATGCTCAAGTTGTTCCTGATTTCCTGTCCCTGTTGGCGAAGAGCTAGTTCATCACGATTGTTGTCATCACGATTGTTGTCATGGTTTTCTTCATCTTCTTCTGGTATCTCTTCAGCTGGCTCGAAGTCAGGATCACCTAAAGTTTTTGCAATGTTATGGAGCACGACACAGCTAACGATTATTTTCGGTACATTTTCCAACTTCACGCGACAAACGTATTGTAAGATAGGAAATCGACGTTTCAGTTAGCCAGAGCATCGTTCAATTATTACTCTCTCTTTTTGAAAAGCTTGTTATATTTTACCTCAGCAGGGGATGTAGGATTTCGATATGGAGTCATGAGACATGGCTCTATCCCAATATCCGTCATCACCAAGTAGCACAGCATTAGCTTTAGTTCTTAATTGTAAACACACTTGTGAATTTCTCCATATCCTTGAGTCGTGCACGGATCCAGGCCAACTAACATCACACTAGTGAACATTTCTTTGGCATCACAAGTGGCTTGAACATTCAGAGTAGACTTGCCTTTTCGATTAATGTACTCATCTCCATGCAGCTTTGGTTTCAGTATCCCCACGTGCGTACAATCGATGACACCATAGCTGTCGGAAACTTATATTTCCTTTGCCATAACTGTTTTGCCTCTACTATTTCTCTGTTGGTAGTTGGAAACTATCCATTCATTCGCATGATCAATTATGCTATCAACTACTGTATTCACAGTCCGTGATACCGTTGCTTGGCTAACACCAAGTTCTTGACCGATACCTTTTTGATAGCCAGGATCACTGAGGTAACGCAAACATGTCTTCATTCTATGGAAAGATGACAAGGCGCTCCCCGAGTTTCTTCATTGGTGGGCCTAAAAATCTCGTCCGCAAGCCACTGTACATTTTGTTCTTCAAAACGGAATAACATCTTAAAATCACGATCAAGTGTGGGTAAACGGGCATGTATTGTTTAACATGCCTCACATCCACAAAATCTGCCATCCATCGTGCTGAGAATCGGACAGAAAAACCTTTCTCTTCGAACTGAAGTCTGCTACTGACCAGACTCAGCTTTTTCGAAGCATATGTTCTTTATATGAAGTAAAGGGCCTTCTTTTTTATGTATAACCATTTACTTTTATGTGATTATAAGGATAGCTTTTGCTCTAAAAGTAGAAGCTTTTGCTTGAAATGTTTATGAATACAAGTAGAAGGATTTCCTTCATATTTTGCAAGTATAAGCATATCCTTTTCTTTATGAATACCGCCCAGTATATCCATCACAACACCAAAGAAGAGGAGGAAAAGGCCTACAGGTGATTCATGATGTCATCCAGCCTCAAGTTCAAAAGCGTCTGTCCTCTGTATATTGTCCTTACTGCTGTTCTTGCTCTCTTTGTATGTATCTTCTTCTTCTTCTTCTTCTTCAGAGTTCACTCGTGGAAATGCTCTTCGGTGGACATGATCTGCTTTAGCACTGCTCATAGAATACTTTATTTATGCAGCAATATTTGTTATGTTCTTCAGGACTTAACTCTGTGGAAATGTGATATGGTTACCTTTTTATATTGATAACAATTAAATGAAGCTGATAGTGGGTTGTCAGCGTCGAGTTTTCCTATAAATGCTTATAGTCGCTAAGTAATTTTCGATTCAGATATGAAACGAAAAATGTTTCAGTGCAGGTTATTTATTTTATATTTATTTTAGGAAACGTTTATTTCTAGGAATAAATGTAAAGTGTTTATCAAACCGAAGAAGTGCGAAGACATCCCAACATGAACTGACTCATCATCAGTTAACCTCATTAGTTTTTTCTTAATTACTGCCTTCAGTCCCTTTCGTTGCTCTGTGCACCATCTGCCTGTCTGTTTTCTGTGGCTATCTGCTCTGGAATTCCTTAAAAAAGACAAACAAAGCATTTTTATCCCTCCTCCACAGGCAAGGTTTTTTGGGTCCATTTTCCTTGACAAAAGACAAGGCTGGACTTTTTTTTTTTTTTTTTTTTTAGTTGAACTCACTCTCTGAAACTTAGTTATTCATGACCATGACACTTCTGTTCTTTATGTTTCCATCCTGAAGCGACGCGAGAGGCCTCTTCATCCCTTATGCATGGGTTCCTCCTCCTCCTCCTTCCCCCCTCCCCCCTCCCCCTCGTCCCTCCCCCTCCCCCTCCCCCTCCCCCTACCCCCTCCCCTCCTCCTTTACTACCATTTCATTCCATTTTCCAAGACTGTTAAAATGAGCAGACTCTTTTTCATTCACTGTGAAACCTTGGCGCTGTCTCCCTGGCAGCGCCGTTGAATGTTGGCGCTCGCTTATGATAGGAGAGAGAGAGAGAGAGAGAGAGAGAGAGGAGAGAGAGGGGGGGGGGGGGGTTCAATTAACCTTTTGATGATACGGTTTCAAAAGCTCCTTGCTTCTTTTTTCCCCCAAGTCGCTTGTTGCTGACAATT
>NC_087222.1:8432098-8437098 GCF_015104395.2 Macrobrachium nipponense | reverse complement strand
TCTCTCTCTCTCTCTCTCGCTCTCTCTCTCTCTCTCTCTCTCTCTCTCTGAGCCTTCATTTAGGTACGACCCAAAAGGTACTATTGGTTTATTCCCCCAGTTGAAAAATTAACCCAATTATCGGTCCAAGTAATTGACGTTGTGGAGTGTGAAAGGCCTTGATAGAGGTTCTGTTGGGTGTCGAATTCAGGCGAAAGTTTCAGGGTATTTTTGTCTCGCTGTCAGATCAATTTTTCATCCAGAGAAAGTGCAGTTGTATCAGTGGGAATGTGAACTGTAACGTTACCTACTGTATTTAAGGAAAATACGGCTATATTGAATTAAGATTTACTGATAAATGGGATTAACCTTTCCAGGAATCCCAGTTGTATCAGTGAGTATGTGAACCGGATTGTTACCTAATGGTGTTCAAGGAACATACATCTCAATGGGAATTTCGATTTTAAGTGTACTCATAAACAGGATTTACTTCTACTAATAGGGTCTCTGTTTCTATATTTTGCGTCTTGCTATCAGGAATAAATGATAAACAGACACCACATCGGAATCTCTTGGGTAGGACTGGCATCAACTTCTGAACAGAGGTTTTGAAACAATCTGTCCCCGATCCTGAAAGACGGAGGGTTCCATATAATTTTTTGGTCAGGTCTGCAAGTGCTAGGAACCAGCAAGTGACAGGAACCAGTCCACGAATATTTGTGGTGTATTTGCAGGGGGGCAAAAAGGGGCAAAAGCAAAGATTTGCTCTCCAGAGAAGTCTTTGAGGAGTTCTGGAAGGGTTTTTGTCATTCAAGGCCTGATTTTCTTCAGAGAATCCATTATGGGCCTTGTTGTTCTCACCGGCGCTGGATTCAGTTCTCGCTCTTCATTTCAACTCGTATTGTTTTTTTAGGAATTCTACCGAATTCCTTTATTTATTTATTTATTTATTTAACATATAACTCCCCAAGTCTTCATGGAATCTGACACAAGTTTACTCATTTCCTGAAGAATCTTGTCTGTTTTATGTGAAGGTTGGTAAGTGCTCTCTCTCTCTCTCTCTCTCTCTCTCTCTCTCAATCTCTCTCTCTCTCTCTCTCTCTCTCTCAGATTCATACAATTCCAGTGCTGTCTAACCCAAGGGCAGTCCAAATAAGTAGTTACTCTACCCGTGTTTTAAGAGGCAGAGGTTTCTTGTTGAAAGTACCGTCATGATATGAAGTTACTTAGGATAACCCCTCTGAAAAGAATTCTTTTAATACCTTTAGGTTTGTTTGTCTTTTTTGTAATCGCAAAACTGATATTTGATTGTTTTCTTCATTCTTAGAGAGTTAATTGATCGTTTTTCTTCCATAATGTCCATGATGTCCTCAGGGAAAGAGCCTCTGAACCCGTTTGAATCGAGGCTTCAGTTTTGTCCTTCGGGAACGACTTTCGCTTTTCCTAATATCCAGTCGTTGGTTGCTCACTCATTCCAGCTTTCATTGCAAGGACCCGGGAAGCCAGGTGGAGAAAAAAGGGATTGGAATAGAGGGGAGCCAAGCCCCCAAATTGGCTTGGGTAGTTGGATTAGGCAATTCTAAAATAGTTTGTCTTTGGTGTTAATTGCATTTTTTTTTGCACAAATAGGTCTTGTTTACTCTTTATGAGGGATTTTTTCCAGATTTGGGCCAAGGCTTTTGGCCCAATCTTATTTTGGATATTTCTTTTTTTGCTTCATTTTTATCTTATTCTGTTATTTTTCCTTCGTATCTTTTTTCTTTTACTAATTTGTCTAACTTCGTTTCTTGACTCTTCCCTGATATTAAGTAATTTTACCTTCCGCTTTTGTTGTCTCGGTTCTTTGAGAAATAATTAATACCAAGATCTCTTATTAAAGATATTCCAGTAGGCTAAATACAGGTTGTCTTCTCATTGAATGAAACAGTGTGTGTGGCCAGCATTTAGATGGGGTAACCCACCCATGAACCTCTGGCAAAAGCTCCTTTGACTGTGTGTGAGGGCGAAGGACTAGCAGCCTCATCCTCCAGGTTGGTGTGGTTTTGAAATTACTTGGCCATTTATGATTCACATATTTTCTGACGCTGAATCGTCAGAGTTGTATAACCTTTTTATCCTTCGTTGTTTACTTTATTCAGGAAAGAGAGAGAGAGAGAGAGAGAGAGAGAGAGAGAGAGGAGAGAGAGAGAGAGAGCTTTCTGATTGCCTGTCGGGTCAATTTGTTCCTCGTTGAAGGTGAGGAGCCTCCTACCCTTATTCAAAAATAATTGAAATTGAGAACTGTACAGTTCTCAATTTCAATTATTTTTGATAGGTGTAGATGTACTAGTATATATATATATATATATATATATATATATATATATATATATATATATATATATATATATATATATATATATATCATCGTTCGCTGATCATATCTTCTTCTTATCAAGACTGAATCAGTGTAGACTTCTTTTTCCCTTCAGGCAAGATTCTCAGGAACAAGGAACATTGTTCGAGATTCTTCTAATTATCTTTTGTTCTCTCTCTAGCTGACAGAAATCATTTACACACACGCACACACACACACACACACACTCACACACAAAGCCCTGACAATTATCTTTCAGAATGACTGGTGGAAGCGATAAGGGAAAAGGAGTAAATGTCTTGAAGAAGAAACCCCAAAGTCATCGTTGTCTTGAGATAATCCTTCGAAGTCCTATTTCATTCCAGGTCTTATTTGGATTCAGAAGGATCGGGGTCCTTGATTGTATTATTCATATCGTAGGATATCTGTTAATAAGTGTATGACAAGGACGCAGTCATTTGTCATTTACTAAAGTTAAAATATGCTTTTATTTAAGGTATTAATTCATATTTTCTCATATTTTTTTTTTCTATTTATTTTGTTATAGTTACTAAAGGTTCTTCCATTTTTTTGTATAATACAGTTTCTCGTATGTCCAAGGTTACATTTGAAGGATTTGAGTTTCCAAAGAATATTAAAAAACTTTTGCCAATACTTATAGATCACCTTGAAGAAAGCACAGGTGATTTCTTTATAAAAATGGCTTTGGAAATCACTTCACTTTTTTCGTGTACCCAGACAGAAAATACCATTCTACTACTAAGTATGAGGCTGAGGCATCATATTTTTTCTGGCAATCATCCCAGAGCGCCCCCCCCGCCCCCCCCCCTCTCTCTCTCTCTCTCTCTCTCTCTCTCTCTCTCTCTCTCCCCTAAGCAGTAACTTAGGCCACACATTCCCCAAAAAAATAAAACTTCCTTTTGGACCATCTGATGCTTAGTATTTCATATAATCAGCATAACCACTGGACCACAAGGAATCCTAACAGTGGGACTCGTAACCTTTGGGGAAAATCCCTGAAGGCCGGGGCGTCCCAAGGAACTCCTTTTGTGAGTCCTTCTTCTTCAGGAAAGTCGCGTAACTGGTTCCTCCCAAAATTGAGCGATTGGCAGAGTTCTCTTGTTCATAATCCTCTTGGGTCCTTCTTTATGTATGGTCACTTTCCTCAGCTTTGTCCAGAGAGAGAGAGAGAGAGAGAGAGAGAGAGAGAGAGAGAGAGAGAGAGTGAGAGAGAGAAATAATCGGACACTATGAACGAAATTTTCTCCCCCTTACAGTTGATTGCCAAAACATTATTAAAATTAATAATTATTCTCTCACGGAAATTTTTTAGTTCTCTCTCTCTCTCTCTCTCTCTCTCTCTCTCTCTCCAGTCCGCATAGGGGTAACGAACCACGACGAGATTATAAGGTTATTAATATTAGCAGAAAGATCAAACAGATTCCACCTGATTTAAATAAAGTTCTTTAAGAGAGCGAGGCTTTTATTCCCCCCCCCCCCCCCACAACACCCCCCCCCGCACAAAACCCAACCCAACAAACGCCGTCATATAACGGAGTGGGTTAAATGAGGTCATTTGTTCTCCGCATTTAAAAGTAAACCTAAAATGTGGTCTTTAAATGAAGGCGAGGTTAAGAATATAGCAGGCTCTTTTTTTGGTGGTAAATTTTTTACTGGTTTCTTCAGCTATAGCTTGCTAAATATTTTGGAACGAGAGAGAGAGAGAGAGAGAGAGAGAGAGAGAGAGAGAGCGAGAGAGAGAGAGATGTGTTTGAGTTTATGTCTTGTTTTAACATGAGTTTGAATTTCTTTCTTTGATTCAAACTATCACTAAAATTGCGTCACTTAAATAGAAGCCTGGGGGAGACAATTAACAACAACAAGATTTCTGCCCTTGTGTTAGAGAATAATTTCCCATCGGCTGTGCAATAAAAAAAAATTAATAAATAAATAAAAATATGAAAAAAACTCCATCTGACAGATAAAAAAAAACTTCTTCGCAGATATAAATAATGAAAAAATGGTGGGAAAGAGGTATTCAGAATAAATTCAATTTTGCGGACCAAATGTCACGCAGAGAGAAAGAAGAAGAGAAATCCAATCGGATCCACCAGTTTTCTTCTTCCTTCGATAAAATCGGGTAGGAGTTTTCCATCGCTGGTTTGTCCTCGCCTCTCTTCAATACAAAAGTCAGCTTTTGCCAGGAAATATATCGAAAATGAATGAAGTGCACTTTTACAGATCCAAAGGGATAAACAAAATGGAATTTAAAAGATCTTTAATAATTGCCATATAAGACTGTAGCACTGCATCAATACGAGGTGAAATTTAACTGTTCAGTATACAAGCAAATTGATTGCAATCAACCTAACAGTTTCAAAGCCACGTAACTGCTGGAAAAAACTGGAGAGAGAGAGAGAGAGAGAGAGAGAGAGAGAGAGAGAGAGAGAAAACTAAAATAATTTGGCTAAAATCACTCCATGAGTCCAGTAAACCTCAGTAATTTCAGAACACAAAAGCATTTTAATTGGACTGCAATTATTGTTTTCACTTGAAAAAACTCCTTAACTTAAAAGAATACCAAACTTGACATATCCATAAAATGTCCACCTTTAGGTAGTAGTGGTCAATGGTAGTAAATATTAGTAGTAGTAGTATTAAATCG
>NC_087222.1:8416069-8431598 GCF_015104395.2 Macrobrachium nipponense | reverse complement strand
AAGGAAAACTCCGAATTCCCTCCGATTCTCTGAAGGAAGAATTTAAGCAATCTTGACTATATCACAGTGACCAAGCAGAGGACAGAATGTAATAAGGATGTATTTAACTTTCTATAAGGCTACTCAAATATTCATTTTTAAAAGAAATTCAAAATTAATGATACTAGAAATTCTGTTTCAGTATTTAGACAGAGTTCGTGATTGATTGGGTTCTGTCTCTAGCACACCGTATACCTCTTATTGAAGTCCCAGGCTTCGAATGAGTCTCTCCTGCACCATTGCATCTTTTGGAATCCTCTTCCTTTACGTAACTTACTATATTCACAAATTGGTCTATGTGAGGGACCAGTTTTCTCTGCTCTCATCCTGAAGAAGAAGAAGCAGCAGCAGCCAGTCAGCTAGGCAAAGAGGACAGACAGACGTACGACAAAGCCGCGTAACATAATGTCAGCAACTAATGACTTGGAAAAAAGAAGCAAGGAGCTTTTGAAACCGTATCATCAAAGGTTCATTGAAAACACCGCCCCCCCTCCTCCGCCCCTCCCCCTCTCTCTCTCTCTCTCTCTCTCTCTCTCTCTCTCTCTCTCTCTCTCTCTCTCTATCATAAGCGAGCGCCAACATTCATTTTAACAGTCTTGGAAAATGGAATGAAATGGTATGGAAAGGAGGAGGAGGGGAGGAGGAGGAGGAGGAGGAGGAGGAGGAGGAGGAGGAGGAGGACCCATGCATAAGGGATGAAGAGGCCTCTCGCGTCATCAGGATGGAAAAATAAAGAACAGAAAAGTGTCATGAATAACTAAGTTTCAGAGAGTGAGTTCAACTAAAAAAAAAAAATGTCCAGCCTTGTCTTCTGTGAGAAAAGGGCCCAAAAAACCTTGCCTGTGGAGGGATAAAAATGCTTTTTTTTTTTTTTTCTTTTTAAGGAATTCCAGAGCAGAGAGCCACAGAAACAGACAGACAGACAGGCAGATGGTGCACAGAGCAACGAAAGGGACTGAATGCAGTAATTGGAAAAAACTAATGAGATTAACTTGATGTGAGTCAGGTTAATGTTGGGATGTCTTCGCACTTCTTCGGTTTGATAAACATTTTACATTTATTCCTGGAAATACACGTTTCCTATAAATATAAAATAAATAACCTGCATTGAAACATTTTTCGTTTCATATCTGTATCGAAAATTACTAAGCGACTATAAGCATTTATAGCAAAACTCGAAGCTGACACAACCCACTATCAGCTTCATTTAATTGTTATCAATATAAAAAGTAACCATATCACATTTCCACAGGTTAAGTCTTGAAGAACATAACAAATATTGCTGCATAAATAAAGTATTCTATGAGCAGTGCTAAAGCAGATCATGTCCACCGAAGAGCATTTCCACGAGTGAACTCTTGAAGAAGAAGAGGAAGAAGAAGAAGAAAATACATACAAAGATAGCAAGAACAGCAGTAAGGACAATATACAGAGGACAGACGCTTTTGAACTTGAGGCTGGATGGCATCATGAATCACCTGTAGGTCTTTTCCTCCTCTTCTTTGGTGTCGTGATGGATATACTGAGTGGGTATGAGTGTACATTATGACGACGACGACAATAACAACAACAAATAAAAAATAAGAGCCAACGAGATCTGGCAATTGAGAGGGGTGTTGTTGCAAGGTGGCAGTTGTGAGTGGTATGACCTGTCACCATCCCTCAGTTGATGTCATTCAAGGGACACACATAAAGGAAAACAGTCTGGACTTACTTTATTGTGGTTTTCCGGTTATTTTTTCCAGCTGAGAGAGAGAGAGAGAGAGAGAGAGAGAGAGAGAAAGATGGGCTATTTGTTGCCTGAGACTAGTGGTACCAGACCTAATCTCTTTCGGACAAATCGTGGATAAATCCGAAGAATTTCCAAAGATAGAAGCAACGGAGATCACCAACTATTCTCACATATCCAGTTGTTGAATAAAACTGCTAAGACAGCTTCATGCCATATATAACCACAAAAATATACACAAATGAACGCGAACAAGACCGTGACCATCAGGCAAAAACGTATGCAGAGTACCGTGAGAAAGTGAAAAATCTAGAAAGCAAAGGATGGTTCCACAGGTTCTAGGAATCGATGTGATCCTAAGAAGAGTAGTGAAAGGAGAGGCTGCTTTTACCGATGACAAAGTTTTGACGCATTTCCCCCAGAATTTAATAAAATAACCGAGAGACTGCCGTCTTAAGCAATGGTGTAATGGCGACGATGCAAGCCTTTTAGGGAAAGATGCAAAAACAAGAAAACGAAGAGGAACACAGATAACAGAAGAAAGAAATTCCAAACCCAACAATGAAATCACGGAAAAATGCACAGAAAAAAATACAAGTCTCGAAGGCTCTCTAAAACCTGACTTTATCTGGAAACATTTCTCGATCGGACACGACAGTCAAACGTCTCTCCCTGGAACTTTCGCATAGAATTTTATTGTCTATCCGAGAATATTTTCGACAGAGAGAGAGAGAGAGAGAGAGAGAGAGAGAGAGAGAGAGAGAGAGAGAGAGCTAACGGAATTATTTTATGTTAACAATAATGATTACAAAAGTTTCATTTTAAACATACTCGACCCGACATAATTGGAAACGACTTTTCTTTATGTGTGTATATATATATATATATATATATATATATATAATATATATATATCTATATATATATATATATATATATATATCTATATTATATATAATATATATATAAAAGCTACGATATAAAAAATAGCAGCGATAACATCCGCATAAAATCGCAATTCTCCAGATATGGATAATAATAATAATAATATAATAATAATACTAATAATAATAATAATAATAATAATAATAATAATAATAATAATAATAATAAATGAACTGGAAACGGCCTCTGTCTTCCAGGACAGACCCACCACGGCGTTTACACTCCATATGATGTGAGAACTAGATTTTTACTGCAAGTATTTATCATAATTTAGAGAGGGAGAATTCTTTTCAATGATACCAAATAAAAGTTACTTTGTTACTTGCTTAATAACCATCATGTTCCCCGCAACATGGCGCCATGGGAACTAGTTTTTCACGCGGACATCGAGATTTGTTGAAGGGGCTCATAATAAGCTACAAACAAAAATTTTTTACTTCATTTTCCAAAAGAAACCTTACTTTCTGTAACTGCGACATTCATCCAAAGTCGTCTTCGTAAAAATTTAAAAGAAGAAAAGAAAAAAAAGAAAAAATTAAAGACAATCCATTCTTATCGAAGTGTCCCAACCCAGATACAATTCAAAGCGTTTCAAATGAAACTCTCTCTCTCTCTCTCTCTCTCTCTCTCTCTCTCTCTCTAACAGTAATTTTGTCCAGGCACAAATGCAATAAAAGAGTAAAGTGACACTTGAGAGCGGAAAAAAAAGGAAATAGGCAACAGAAATGGAGACATTTCAGTTTGTCAAGAGAGTTCGAGATCTATTATAGAGGCCTCTGAGAATAGAGTCGACGTTGAAGAAAACGGGATTCAAGGCGCGTATTGTCAAATAGTGACGAGAGAACTAATAATGACCATTTTGATATATTATTTCCTTTTCCTGGTTTTGTACGAAGACTCCTTGTCTGAAGGCAGACAGAAATTAAGGAATAAAATAATGGCGCCAGTGATGGGGACTGCATTTGGCCAATATTACTGAGAAACCTCTTTACAAAACTTAAAAGAAGACAAACCAAGCGGTTCCTCTCCGTCGGCCTCTCTGTCGTCTTCAAGACGACCATTACTTGAGAGAAGAGATTCATTTCAATTATCTAATATAAAACAAAGAATATTTTTTTTATTTCATACGACATTTTACATTTATGTGAAAGCATAAATATCTTACTTGAGAGAGAGAGAGAGAGAGAGAGAGAGAGAGAGAGAGAGAGAGAGAGAGAGAGAGAGAGCTCATGCCTTCAGCAGTTCTAAACAAGACCTCAAACTGTCACGACGAAGATACAAATTATGACTGAGGTCTGATTTACATTTGAAACACTTAACATAATAGAAAATTATTTATTTTACAAATGTATTAAGAGGTGGAAGTGTTTCCTCAAAGTATTTGCTTTAAGTATCAGCATTTGACGCTTGACACAAGTAATTAAAAGTGCCGTATTTAGGTCCCTGAAATAAAACGCCTAATTTGAACAGGTAACTGGACAGCTGACATACTCATGATCTTGGGAAAAGGCGACTGAAATTTCTCTCTCTCTCTCTCTCTACAGCAGAGCCTTCTTCAAACTGGCGTCCAATGTCTCCCTTCCCCTCAGAATTGGCCGTGACAGAATTCCAGGGGACTATTCTGCAAAGCAAATCCTTCTCTCTCTCTCCCTCCCTCGCAACTGACAGCCATTAAATATTTTCGTCGCTTTCTCTCATTCTCTCTTACTTATGATTTCTGAGTCCAAAGAAAAAAGTTAAATCTTAGGAACCTAATTGATGATCAAGTCTAAATGTCTCAAAGATCTTGGAGTCTAACAAAGTCCACATTAAGTTCAAATCTTAAAAAGTCTAAATGATGCTTAGGTCTTAATAAGTCTAATGGTTGTTCGAGTCTTAAAAGTTTCAATGATGTTCAAGTCTCGAAAAGCATACATTATGATGAGGTTTTAAAAGGTCTAATTGATGTTTAAGTCTTGAGAAGTCTAGATGATGATCAAGTCATGAAAGTCTAAATGATGTGCAAGTCTTAAAAAGTCTAATGAAGTTTAAGTCTTAAAGCCTTAATGATATTCAAGGTTGAAATGCGTAAAAGGAAGAAAACCTTTTGCATTGAAGCAACTGTCAGGAGAGGCTGGAGGGAGGAAAGTAACACCGAAGAAAGAGAATAGAAATACATTATATACATAATAGAATCAACGTCGGAAAATCGAGTCAATTAAATATCTTAATATACGAATAAGGACAAACAGAAAATCGTTGATAGTCAAAGGGAGAAAACCTCTTTACAAAAACTTAAAAGAAGACAAACCAAGCGTTCCTCTCCGTCGGCCTCTCTGTCGTCTTTCAAGAAGACCATTACACATTGAGAGAAGAGATTCATTTCAATTATCTAATATAAACAAAGAATATTTTTTTTTATTTCATACGACATTTTACATTTATGTGAAAGCATAAATATCTTACTTGAGAGAGAGAGAGAGAGAGAGAGAGAGAGAGAGAGAGAGAGAGAGAGAGAGTTAGGTGTCGTGGAAAATAGACCAGGTAGTAAATGGGGCTCTATGAAATTGAGGAAGTCTACAAGGAAATTACTTCTGGCCCATTTGTTTACCAGAGCAGGGTTCCACAAAATTCCTGTTCCGAAAAAGAGAAGGGAAGCATTTCTACTCAAATAGAGAGAGAGAGAGAGAGAGAGAGAGAGAGAGAGAGAGAGAGAGAGAGAGAGAGAGAGAGACTACAATTATGGAACTAGATAAAAGAGTAAATAGTAAGAAAACCTAAAACTGGGATATATATTTCCTGTTTTACCTGACCTAACCAACCTCAGACTCCAGGCACTGATTACAGAAAGAATAAACACTCAGTGGAGACTAACTTTGAAAACATCGAGAGATTCCTGAAACCCAACTTCATCAAGAGTTACAGATGTGACAAGACAACATGTCAGCAACACCTGAAAGCATGTCAGAAATACCTGTCATCATATCTGCAAGACTTTAACCATGTCTGCAACATTTCACTACATGTCAGTTACTCTTTCCAACATGTCTGCAACACTTGTTAACATGAATGGAACACTTGTCAACATGTATGCAACACAAACATGTCACCAACATTTTCATGGCTTTAATGACCACTTGCAATGAACTCAAGGCCGTCCCGACCTTAGAACCGAATGAACGAGAACAGAAACAGCAGAGGACAATTGAGGGTCAAGGAATAACAGAGGAGGCTCCCTTACCTTCCACGAGGAACAAATTAACCCGATAGGCAATCAGAAAGCTCTCTCTCTCTCTCTCTCTCTCTCTCTCTCTCTCTCTCTCTCTCTCTCTCTCTCAGGCCAATAACACTAACAGAGGTCGGAGTCTTGGTCGAGTATTTTGATGTTGGCTCATGAATGGAGGACTAACCCTTTATTAAGAAAAATTATATACGTGATTTATCAAGAGAATGTCCAAGTGACAGAAATGGATTTACACTAGTTTGTTGCTTAGGGTTACGCAAACTCTTCTTTCTTTTTTTATCTTTCTTAACAGGAGGAGATTAAGGCTGAGACTCTCTCTCTCTCTCTCTCTCTCTCTCTCTCTCTCTCTCTCTCTCTCTCCTGAATAAAGCACAAAACGCAAGATGAACATGCTATACAATATCTGTTTTTTACACTTAAGTGTTACAAAAGTTATGAACATACATGGCTAACTTCAAAACCAGATAAGGGAACCCACCCAACAGGCGGCCATATCAACCTGGGTGATGAGGTTGCTAGTCTCTTGCCCTCACACACTCAAAGGAGCTTGTGTCCGGGGTTCATGGGCGGTACCCCACCCGAATGCTGGCCAGACACATTTCCTTTATTTCACAGAGCTGAAAAACATTCTCTAGCATGTAGGGATATTTTTATAGGCGATCTTGATATTTCAATAGAAGTATATCAATTATTTCTCCAAAAATGAGAACCAAAAAACGGAAGGTAAAAGTATTTAATGTTATGGAAAAGTCAACATATGAAGTTTGGCAAATTAAAAGATAAGGATAAAACGGAATAACAAAAGAATAAGATGACAATTAAATAAAAACCGAAATATCCAAAAGGAGATGGGTCCAAAGGCCTTCTCCCCTCCCCCCAAAAAATCCCTCAAAAGGGGATACAGGAAATATTTGTGCAAAAAACTACAATTAACACTTAAGTCAAAAGATTTCGGAATTGATTAATCCAACAATTATATGGGGGCTTGGCTCGCCCCCACCTTTCCAACCCCCTTTTCGGGTCCTTACAATGAAAGCTGGAATGAGTAGTGACCAATAACTGGAAATTGGGAAAGAGCCCATAATCAAAGCCTCGAGTCAGACTTTGTTCAGAGGCTCTTTCCCTGAGGACGTGGGCATTAAGAAGAGACAATTTTCAATAAACTCTCTGAGTAAAGAAAATAATTCGATATAATTTTTGCGAATACAAAAGTGGCAGCCAAACCTAAAAGTGTTAAAAAATTCACTCCAAATAATCGAAGTAACTTTATATCGTGACGATATTCGAAGCAAGAAACCCTTACATCTTAAACATTGTAGAGTTGCAGTTGAAATAGACTATTGTTGGGTTAGACAGCAGTCAGTGGGATTGAATGAATCAGAGAGAGAGAGAGAGAGAGAGAGAGAGAGAGAGAGAGAGAGAGAGAGAGAGCAGTTACCAATCTTTACATAAAGCTGTTTGATTCTTTCAAAGACATGAATCCTCATGGTAGATCCTATAAAAAATACAAAAATAAAGATGACTAAATAAGTAAATAAATAAAGATAGATAGATAAATAAATAAATACATAAATAAATAAAGGCTTAAGAAAATTAAGAAAAAAACTAAATCCAGAGCCGATGAGAACAAGAAAGCCCATAATGGATTCTCTGGAAGAAACTGAGGCCTCTGAATAACAAAAACCCTTCCAGAACTCCTCAAAAGTTCTTTTCTGGTGGAGAAAATCTTTGCATCTTCTTCCTTCTGCAAATATCACAAATATTCGGTGGACTGGTTCCCAGCATCTGTGGACCTGACCGAACAACCATATGGAACCCTCTGTCTTTCAGGATCGGGGACTGATCGTTTCAAAAACTCTGTTCAAGAGGTTGATGCCAGGCCTTCACATAGAGATAAATACTGTTAATGACTAAATTTAAATCAAAATGTAATTTCAATACAGCTGAATGCAGAAGGTAACAGTTCACATACCCACTGATACAATTGCACTTTCTCTGCGAGACAATCCCTGAATCTTTTTTCGCCTGAATTCGACAGCCACAAAACCTCAATCAAGGCTTTTTACTCTCCTACCGTGACTCTCCCTAATGTCATTACTGGACCGATAATGGGTGAATTTCAAATAGGGGATAAAACCAATAGTACCTTTTGGACTGTAAGTAACTGAAGGCTATTAAGAGAGAGAGAGAGAGAGTAGGAGATGAAAACTCAACTATGAAACAAATTAATGTAAATGATAAACAAACGTTGCATTCTGACGATTGTTGCTAAGACAATCACCATTACAAGTGAAGGGAAGAAGACGAGTGACCAGAAGAATGAAGGAAAGGTCCCAATTAAGTATGGTTATGTCACGAGGTAAAGTTGGGTAGCGGTAGTTTGGCTGTTTAATTTTGGAACTATTGTTTTTATGAATAGCGATTCGAAAACGGCAAACTGTTGAGGGGAAGAAACCCCTGTCATGATTTTAAAGTGTTTGTATTTCTTATCAAATTCAAATTTCTTTGAATGTTCATTTTCCGACCTGTTTCGAGAATTCTGGTGAAGACAACCGGACAACTTGTTCCATAACCGCCCCCCCCCCCCCCCCAACCCCCCAACCCGCCCGGCGGCAATCAATGCGGACTTCAAGAGGCCCCGACATAATTTCCCAAACTATATTTCAGCCACGCGAATAAATAAGACCTCATTGGAAGTCGAAAGAGGGATCAGCTTTTCTTTATATCTAAACAAAGACCAAATAGTTAATATGTTTCTTAAGATCAATTGGCCTTTTATGGACGGGAAATGTTCACGTATTAAACGTTTAACTAGAATGCCATTCTTTGCTCGTGTCCCGTTTATATGTGATACAATGTTTCATACTCAAGTTATTTTACCCACCTTAGAAGTTTCCTCACCACCAACGGAACTTTACCAGCAACTAGAGAATTCCCCCTCCGCCTTGGGAAGTCTCTTCACCACCTGGGGAATTTCCCCACCCACCTAAGGTACTTTCCCCACCATCTGGGAAATTTCCCCACCCACTTAAGGTACTTTCCTCACCGGCAGGGGAATTTCCCCACCCACCTAAGGCGCTTTCCCAACCACCTGGGGAATTTCCCCACCCACTAAGGCACTTCCCTCAACACCTGGGAAATTTACCCCACCACCTAAGGCACTTTCCCCACCGCCTGGGGAATTGGGCGCCGATACTGACGCATTCTTTTGAGGCGTGACCCAGAATAATTCAGCTTTTACTACTGGAAGGTTCCTCAGAAGGTAGGGGCAAAAGGCAACGTTGGTTCCAGAGTTTTGGGGAAATACTGCGATGCCTCTCAGGCAGGACCTATTTTGGCCCAGTGTGACTTCTGTTAGCTGGTACCTGAGTGACCTGGGATGGTCAAAAGATGATGACAATTGGGAAATCTTATGAACTCACCCAGTTTCTACTATGAGATTCAGGGTCTCTAACACGGTTTTTTGGACTTTGCTCCTCGTCAAAGCATTGGATGTAGCTGAAAATTGACATATGTATATTTTACAACCACACAAATTTTGTCAGCATTATCAATAACCTAAACCCGATAGTTTTCATTTTTATAGAGTAAAAATGATCTAGCCGACGCCATGGCCAATGATTACGAGCAAAGAGTCGAAAAACATTACGTAAGCAATGTAAACATCTTTTGACGAAATGTTGCCCCGCCCATCCACCAGACAGAAACTCCATCGGCTCTGAAACCCAAAGACTTTATGAATGGCGGAACGATACATGATGTGGGTGGGGTATCAGGGCTAGCGTAGTAATACTACTGAAGCAGTAGTGCTGCAACAGTATAGCAGTAATATACATGAATTAAACGTTTAGGCCAACTGCTGGGATCCTTGAGGATCATTTAGCACTTCTTACAACTACTCGAGAAATTAGTTTTTATAAGCCAGAAGTTAAATTTTCTAATCCAACAATGCCCATGGTAGCCTTCAGTGGTTGTCCTGAATTATAACGAGGCGAAAGTGGGTGGAGCCTCATGAAGTCATCATTCTGACGATAATTATTGGTGAGGGTTTAAAGCCAATATACGGTACGGCTATTTTTTTTCAGTAAATAGGTAGATAGCCAATAAATAAAAATTGCTTGACATTGGATATAGCAGTTATCAAATCAAGCTTGTCTACTACGTTTTTGAAAATTACCAACTATTCCTTACATCTTGTCAATCTGATTGTGACCTATAAAGTAGACTGTAATTTCTTAGGAAACCTATTTTGGGAGATACACTAATAATCGAAGTGTTTTTGTATTTATTAACATATTTTGTTGGTTTGTTCATTATGACAATATCAGTGGAGAGGTTCCAGAGTTCATAAAGGTGTACTGCTTTGCTTGTATTTAAATTTTGTATGTCAGGGTTGGTTGGCCAGAGGTATAGGCTTTGTTACGTATAGCCAATCATCCATCGAGAAAAGAGGGAAGAAATGCTGTCATAAGTTACGTAAACGAGTGCGTTCGAAACCTTTTCCTCAGAGTAAGTTGGCCGTCTTAAAAAAAGTCATTTTTACATTATAAGTACCAAATTTTTTCAACCTATGTAATGCAGAATACAGTCAAACTTTATGTGTAGATATAATATGTATTCTGAATAAGCGTTATATTTATGAAATGCATAGATAAAAAGTTATTGCGAAAAAACCGTGTTACAGAAGCCCTGAATCTCATAGTAGTAGCTGTCAATAACTGGCAAACTGCAGTGTCTGGAAGTATGTTCCTGGAACATCACCCTTTGTCATCATGATTCCGGGAGGGAGGAGGGGGGAGGGGAGGGCGGTTGTTGGCAACTCTGTTGTCATTTACACCTGAACTGGCACCTGACCCTTTTATGTCGGACAAGAATAATTGTCCGAATTACGTTCTATTTCTATTTCCGTTTATTCCGAAAAGGGATGTAGCTTTGCACCGAGTGTTTGGAGGACCAACAAATTGTTCTTAAAATGCTTTTTCGGAACTATTGTTGTTGCCGTTTCATTCACTGTTTTGATATACATTTTCAACTTAATATCACCGAACAAAGGTTGCGTTTCCTCGAGCACCTCAATCGTCTTTTGTTTGGTTACTTGAGACACTTGACGAAACAAACGCACCATGACAACAAAGTCTCTCTCTCTCTCTCTCTCTCTCTCTCTCTCTCTCTCTCTCTCTCTCTCTCTCTTTATTAAAGGATATTTTATGACAGTTCAACCCAAATATTGGACTGAAAACTTACCATTATTTACATAATCAGTGGAGGTAAACGTCTTGATCGGTCGGTCAGTTTTAATTGCAGATTTCAATATGCTCTCCCTGTCTTGTTTTTAGGAATTTTATGCATTAATGAGTCTGCAAAACATAATACTTAATTTGTGGTAATGTTCTTTCGTGTTTTCTACTTACTAAAGATTTATCAAACAGATATAAAGTCACAAAGACCACGATATGTACAAAGACGTGGAATGGAATTAAATACACGAAAGAGAAAATATCCAAGAAAAATATTTGTTTGCTAATAATAAGTTCTTGATCTCTCTGAAAATTGGTACCTGAAGATTTAGGACCACAAAGAGAACAGTACTACATTACTTGAGTTTGCCTCAAGATTAAGATTCAACGCATGGGGATATCATCGCATACCTACTATTCCTTTGCTATTACCTGAGAGAGAGAGAGAGAGAGAGAGAGAGAGAGAGAGAGAGAGAGAGAGAGAGAGAGAGAAAGAGAGTATTAAAAACATACGATTTGATAAGCGAGAGGGATTAATTCCCTCAGCAGAGAAGGGGAGATAATGAATTTTTTTTTCATTCACTTCCCAAGATGAAGGAACATTTGACTAAGTCGTCAGTCTATTCAATAACAGGAGTAACAAATGTAAATGAAAAAAACAAAGAGATATGCATGTCTGAAAGAAAATATTTAGATGTTAAATAATCATAAATGACATAAAGCGAGAGAGAGAGAGAGAGAGAGAGAGAGAGAGAGAGAGAGAGAGAGAGAGATGGTCTCACTACTTCAGTGTAGACAGAATTCCACACACACATTCACCCTCATCCCAAACACCCAAAGAGGAACAGGCAAAGGACCTTATGAATCAGAAGCAATGGGTTCATGGGCTACAATGAGATGTACAAAATATTAGTTATATTTTCTTTTTTCTAACTTTTAAATTTGAAATTGTTCTACAAAAAAAATATAAGCAATATAAAATTTCATATTTTTTCTAGATAGTGGTTTCAGTTAACTTCATTAAAGGCCATTATTACCTTACAGTAGATGTAATGCCTTTTAGCTCCCCGAACCAGCTAGTTTAACTAGTTACTGCCGAAGAATTGCCCTTTATACTATGAGTATGTGCTGGGATCTTCGGGAGAGTGAAAGTTTTCCTTTTCTTGAGAGCTACGTAATTCAAGCAGTGGCAGACCAGACTCGGTCCTGCAATGAAGTGCTCACTCTAAGCATTTTTTAAGATATCAGCCCTTTCGAGCAGGACGGATTTCGCCGCCGCTGGGATTATTTATATCATTTGGCATCACTTTTAAGATGATTTACCGAGAGTAAATAGTTCATGGGACCCACGTCAGGACGGAGACTTTATTGCATAACATAGCAGAGGGACAGCTTGCCGGTGGATATAAGATGCAGGTTAGCAAATTGTAAGGTTACCCGGCCTTATTTATTGGTTTGTGTTTTATATTCCTCAACCATTCGAGTAAACCATAATTAAATTTTTAAATCCTGCTAATATTATTTTTTTAGAACGTTGGATTGGCCTATTTCTTTGGCTACAGTTTTTGCCATATTTAATAGCGAAATTATCGTGGCTGGGTTGAGCGATAATTGTCGTTGACTTGGTGAGATTTGTAAATTGAATGTTTTGTGTTTAAGTTTGGAATCTTGAGACTTTTATAATTTAAGTGTAATATTTTTGGATGTTTTCACAAGTTTGGTTTACGTTTTTTGTAGTGCTTTTCTCTCGTTCTATGTGCAGGTGACGCGGAATGGTCCGTTTCTGGGTGCTTCTTATAACATCTTAATTTGGAAGTGCAACGGATGTCTAACCCTTATTGTTTTTCGTTCCAACATACCAAGACGAAGTGTACATTGGGGAGCTTATTTGTTGAGGTGCTGAAGCGATGTATTATGAAATATAGGTTATTCTTTTATATCTCTTGCATATTTTTTACTCCTTTAGACTTCAAAAAGAAGATAGTATATAAAATTCTGCGTAACAGCAAATCAGGAGCGTCATAAGGGACTGGCCTAGACAACAGATACACGGTTGATGTGAATCTACTATAGGGTGTAGAATAATCTTGTTCACATTTGAGGAGAAACTCCCAACATTATCAACGGTTATTTACAGCGTCCCTTCGGCCCACAAATGCAACCACTTTTTTTAAAGCCCTTTCCCTGACATCCATTCCCTCTTACATTCTTTCGTCTTGCTGTCCAACACCTCTAACTGTTATTTCGTAGTGCAAATGTGAGGTTTTCTCACAGATCGACCTTTAGATCCTTGTACTTCGTCTCCTTTATCTTCTGGATCTCTATATCTTCCTGTCCAACCACACCAGCTCCCTCTTTTCAGTGTCTTTAAGTTCTGAATGGCCTCGTGTGCCCCAGTGCTGGGCTTGACAGCCTGACTTCCATAAGCAAATCAATCTTCAGTTGCCTCCTAACTATTTCCGGTGAGTATCAATACCAACCATTTTAATCTCCCACAAAGTTTCCAAACTGAAACAAGATGGAATTATTATTGTTATCAACATCAAGAAATAACGAAACCACCAACGAGAAAAAAGGTGGAAAAGGAGAGAGAGAGAGAGAGAGAGAGAGAGAGAGAGAGAGAGAGAGAGAGAGAGAGAGAGCTTTGACCCACCATCTTTGGGCAAAGCATTCTGAGGTCAACTTCAAAGGTACATCCTTCTCTCTCTCTTCGTCTTCTCTCTCTGCCTCTCCTCCTTCTTTTTTACCTTATGAGGGATTTTTAGTCCTCAGGGCGACCCTTGTCCTTCTGAGGACTTTTTTGGGGCGTTATATGAAATGGGGTTGCGGTGGTGGGGGGTCGGGGAGAGAGGACGGTGAAGGGAGACGTGTTTCAGGTCCGGCCAATAACCCGAAAATTGTATTTTACCTGTGCCGAGAGGGGAAAGTGTTTCTCTCTCTCTCTCTCTCTCTCTCTCTCTCTCTCGGAAGAGCAAATCGACTCTGGAGGAAATCAGCCGAGAGGAGCGACACCAAGAATAAGTTTTGGAAATGCGATTTGAATCCCGGGGAGAGAATCCAAGGAGGAGCTTCTAATCCTTCTTTCGGCGATTTAAATTCCAATCCTGTTGGTCCCTTTCTCTCTCTCTCTTTTCTCAACCATTTCGACAGAGGCAACCTGAAATTTCAACGTCTTCCTCCTTCCTGGAATCCCCTCTTTGTGGAAACAAATTTTTATTTGTATTTCCATATTTGGATTTCTTTACCTAACGTCGTTGTTAACAAAAACTTTGTTTGTCTTCAACAATGATTTCATATCTAATTCAATTTGTTTTTCTTGGATTTTTTTTTAATTTTCCTTTCTATTAAACGTTGTTGTCAACCAAACACACAATCAACTACCTTCAACAATAAGTTTGTTTAATTTAAATTGTTTACTGGACTGTCTTCTGAACAACAGCTGGTACAGCAACACCTCAACTTAACAGACTCCAACTTAGCTCCCATATGATGGTTGATTTTCCCTCCTCTGCCATTTCAGACGTGATGCATTTTGAATGAACCTCTTATATTCAATGTTAAGTGTCGAGTACAAATTAGTCCAAGTGAGGAATAAAGTGGATTTGCTGTTAACTATAACATATCGAGAAAATATGCAAGTACAGGCTGTAGTCTATCAAAACAGAAAAATAAATAATTACTTGACGAACCTCGGCATTTATCGAAGAGGCCGAACGAAGCCCCAAAGTGTCTGCTAAGGACGATTTTGTTCTGGAGAAAATAAGAATCAAAATAAATAACTTGCGATTTTGCACTTATAAATGGATTGAAGTAAGAGAGAGAGAGAGAGAGAGAGAGAGAGAGAGAGAGAGAGAGAGAGAGAGAATAAAAAACAACCAGCAATGATTACTATTTCATTCCTCCTCAGTTTTATTTCGTCCCCTTCTTCTCTCGTTCTATCAGTTATGAAAATCCAAAAGTTTGTTTAATCAAACATCAGAGGACTTTCTTCTGCTTCCTCTGCCCCTCGACGCCTCGCCCCCCTGAGGAAGAATTTCCCAAGTACTTCTCTCTCTCACTCTCTCTCTCACGTTTGCTGCTTTTAAAATTAGTCGGTAAAATATTTAGCAAAATTGTGTTTAGTTGGGGGGGGTTGCCTGTAAAAAGTAAATCCAAAATATTATAATGAAAATAATATTTATTTCTATAATAATAATAATAATAATAAATAATAATTAATAATAATAATAATAATAATAATAATAATAATAATAATAATAATAATAATAATAATAATAATAATCAATACTGATGATGAAAAAACTTATATTTCTCGAAGCCTGTATTCTACTATTCACATAATAAAAAGTTTATCAA
>NC_087222.1:8396069-8411069 GCF_015104395.2 Macrobrachium nipponense | reverse complement strand
TGTTTAATTCTTCATTTATTTCTGACCATTTATATTTTTACTGTAGAAATTGTATTTTCCATATCCTTCCCACTTTTTCATTTCTTGCTTACCTCTGTATTCAATTGCTTTGGAATGGACTGTTAATTCTATGACATTTTGGTCTGAAGTACTTGATTATAAACTATTATTTCTTTAACATAATTCACCTCTTTCACAAATACTAGGTCTAAAGTATTTGTTGAATGTTGTATTCTAGTAGCATATCTAATAGCTTTTCGAATTGCCTCTTATCTTCTGCACTAACTATTAAAAATATGTATAAATACAACCACAACCTCTATTCGTTCTTTCCAAATCTACGAAAGGAGAGAGAGAGAGAGAGAGAGAGAGAAGAGCTAAGAGAGAGAGAGAGAGAGAGAAATTAAATCAAACGTCACCTGAGGGCCAATTCTTTACCAAATTTCGCCCCTCCCAAACTTCGAAGGGTCGGTATTTCAACTTGAAAGGAAGCTGATGAATTTGCTGTCAATCATCTCGAGAGAGAGAAAAAAAAATCGAGAAACTTTATTCTTTATTGAGGTTCAGTTATGAATGAAATATGGAAGCAAAAAAGATGGAGGGAAGTATTTTGAATGGGAGGGAATTTCACTAAAATAAAGAAAATGGAAAAGTGGGACACAATATTCAAAATGAGGAATGGTAAACTCGCTTTACCGAAATAACAATAATAATGTTTTGGGCAAATTTATAGTGAAAACTTAAATGTTTTTAATATAGGCAAAATAAAAAAAAGACCAATTAGCAAAAGGAGATATACCAGATTTAAGGTAAACAAAATTTTTATAATAAATAACTCAAACAATATATCGAAAGGAGGGAACCCGATTTAATGTGTTATTTCTATTTCTAAATAAAAAAAGTTAATCTTCTGAATAATAATAATAATAATAATAATAATAATAATAATAATAATAATAATAATAATAATAATAATAATAATAATATAATAATAATAATAATAACAAACAAAAAACTAACAATATATGAATGTTGACAAATGTCGAAGTACGTCCTTTCCCTCGAATAAACTAAACTTTTTTAATCCCGAACAAAAGCGCCGGCACTTTCTTTTTTCAAAAGCACCTGAAGGCAACATTAAAAGTGTCAACCCTTCTTCTGTTTCCTTCCTTTTGCTTTTTCCACAATAGCTGTCTTTCTTTTGTTCTCTTGTTCCCGTTCGTCTGTTTTTAAACCTTGTGTCTTTATATGCGAATGAGGGAGTGAATGAGAGAATTACATTTGATGTTTCTCTTTCAAGGGGTCGAGATGGGAAAAGGTAAATCTGTGAATTAAATTACACAAAAGAGCGTCTAAAAAATCATAAATTTAATCTTAAAAGGAAAAACATAAACTACTTAATCTTTAAAAACATTCAGGAGGAGGAGCCCAATTAGGAGCAGATGAGTAATCCTTTCTAAAGAGAATCAGATTTTGCTTAGATAAAGTATGAATGAAAACGGCGTCTCAAAGGCAGAGGTCATATAGGTATAAACAGTATATAAAGTATGTATGTATGTATATATATATATATATATATATATATATATATATATATTATATATATATATATATATATATATTTGACTACTTCAAAAACAAGAATCATTATCTCTAAGTATTTCGACATGGATAACTAGCGGCTTCCAGCGCGAGATGCGACCCGCCCCAGTCTAGTAACCACTTTGTCAATAATTCATTGCTTAAGTTACTCCAGACACGAAAGGTTTGGGAACATGATTACAATATATACCAGTTAAGCTAAATAGGATTTGCAAGTACTTCAAAAACTCAAAAATTCTCTCTCTCTCTCCTCATCTCTCTCTCTCTCTCTCTCCTCTCTCTCTCTCTCTCTCTCTCTCTCACAAACACAGGTACCGTATCGTCCCTTTATCAATAAACAGAATTACCGTTTACATTCCATAATGCAATTTCACAGTCAACAGCCTTAATGATCAAATTGACTCTGATGGAAATGAGATCACCAAATCCCAGAAGGATTAATGGCCTGGCCCTGATTCACGAACCTTCAAAAGCAATAGGACTTTGCAGGGAAATCCCACTAGGATATCTCGTTAAAAAACGAAAAACGAAAAAGTGTAATGATGTTGATACTGCCTATCGTTTCCCAAAATGGAAGGTTGTTCAATGCTAGTGTTTCTCTATTGAAATGGAAAAGGCTACATACATTATTTATTCACTCATAGAAATCCCTTCCGATCGTGTGAGGAAAAATTGCACTTCTGATGGAGAAAGATCCTTTCGACTTATTCGTTTCATCTTGATACTCGTATACTACTTGGAATTTGCTCCTACTTGAAGCGAACGAGATGAGAACTGGCCTTCGCCCCTCCACTGATTCTTCTCTCTCGAGCTAACGTCTTCAGGATGTGGGTTGCATATTCTGGCTTTCGTATGTCAATCATCTTGGACTGAAATTTGAGTCAGAACATAAAATTTAGGCCAAAAGTCAACCACTGTGATCTATGAGGTCATTCAGCGCTGAGAATAATGCTAAGCAATTAATAGGAGAGGGTTCTGATTAAAGTAAGATGGAAGAAAGAGAATATGAACGGCGGTACAGTAAAGGGAATGAAAAGGGTTTCTACAAGGGACCGATGGGACTCTGCAAAGAACCTCAAGTAATGCCTACAGCGCGCTGAGTGAGGTACACCCATGGAACTATCCCCCTCCCCTACGAAGAATCATCTTATAAAGGAATATAGGATCTTGTGATAGGCAAAAGGTAGTGGTAGGATGTTGGGTGGGGTGTTGAAAGGGGTATGGGGAGGGGTATTCCTAAAGGAGAGTTTGGGGTATGTAAGTGTTTAGTATTATCGAGAAAATTAATTCATTTCAGGGTATGAAAAGTTCTCTCTCTCTCTCCCTTAACTGCACAATATCCGGCACAGTCCAAAAAATGTTCCGAAATGTGGCCATGGGGACAGACATCATCAGCCATGACTGAGCAGTAAGGCTCAGTCATGGCCGAGTCCATTTTGTGGCACCCAAATCCTGCCGTTTTCCAACCGAGGGTGACGTGACCCAAAAGATCTGTCATAATGACGACGGCAGAGAATGAACGGCCTATTGTCCCCTTTTCCACAGAAATGACTGCTTCGACTCTCTCCAAATTTGGACAAGTTCCGCCCAACAACGACGACTTATTGTTTGTCCTAGGAACTCGTGGAGAACGATTCCACTGAATAAGAGTGAATAATACCACCTTTCATTTCTATTCGCGGTTGTCACCCTTCTATTTCTGAAAGATAATATTTTGTTAAGGGAAGCTGTGGCTGTATAGTTTTTTTTCGAAAGCATACAGGTTAAACATGACCACAGTCGACTAACCCCCGGATACAATATATTTATACAGTCTCATGAGAAAATCAATAATCCACATATACAGAAGTTATCAACATTGTAAACTGACTTAAGACACGACAAACATTGTATGGGAGAGAGAGAGAGAGAGAGAGAGAGAGAACAAGGTTTCTGGATGCGCGCACGAGCAAAATTACCATAAGCTCATTCCTTTTTCCCGTAGTATACTACCAAACTTACTACTCTACGGCCTCGCTCTGAGATTTAGGCGAGTTAGCGCCCGCCCCCCACCGCCCAAAAAATGAGACTCGGCCATTTATTAGCATTTCTTCGCAGAGAAAAGAGAGTTTTCCGAGGCTGAAGGTAACAATGTTTCTCACGATCCGAAGTCTGAGCTTCATGAAGAATAGGAAGAGAGAGGAAAGGAATGTTGCCTGGATTAAGCTGTTCCAATTTGAGTTGATTGTCGAAGTTAGTAAACTTAATATCATATATTATGGAGGTTTGTGACTCAGACCAGGATTTTTAATCAAACAACCGCCTCTTTGATCAAGTTCGCCTCGACTGAAAACAACCACCCATGTGAAGTTCGCAATAAACGAATGTTCATAACAATGATTGAAGTGTTCAACTCTCTCTCTCTCTCTCTCTCTCTCTCTCTCTCTCTCTCTCTCTCTCTCTCTCTCTCTCTCTCTCTCTCAATAAGCTACCATTTTCCCATCTGTCTGTCTGTCTTTCCGTCTCTGACACACACACTTGCATATCCATTTACGAGAAACATCAGCTGAACAGCTTAAAATGTCCCAATTTCCTTAAAATGAAGACCTCCCCCAGGCCCTTCTCGCCCCCTCCCCCACCCAACCAACAGCAGAATGCAATGCCCCGTAATCCCCTCCCTCACCCCCTACCCCCCATATCATTGGCGAGGGGGGTTCATAATGTCGGGCCCATTCGTCCTTAATGAGTATTCAATTTTCCCGGCGTCTGAATTTACTCTGTCAGTCATCACCAGAGACATTGAGCTATAGGGTGATGACGTCACGGGGTTCCTCCCAACATGGAGGGATTTTTATCCTTTTCACTCAAAGTCTATTAGTATGGGAGGGAACTATGCCGTTTAAACGCGGTCCTGCGTCGAAATGATTTCATCTGATTTTGTCTCGCTTTTTTGTGAAGTTAAATGGACGGTTCATTGTTCGGGATATGATAAAATTAAAAATATTTTTCAGGGGGATATTTCCATTACCGCTTGTTATATAAATAAATCACGTGTTTCTGTTTCAGAGTTTGGTTTGTGTACTCTCTCTCTCTCTCTCTCTCTCTCTCTCTCTCTCTCTCTCTCTCTCTCTCTCTCAGAAGTCTCATTACTATTCACTAGACAAGCGAGGTGCACGTTTCTTGGTAGTGTGTATAGCGTCAAAGATGTTACCTCAATTGTAGCGGGACTTTTCAAGTTAGTGTTCAAGTTTATAGAAGTTTCTTTTCAAGTGTTTTTGTTAACGCCACTGGTCTCGACAGTCGACTGACAACCAGGTATATTTTTTACTGCCCTGTTTAGCAGAGATAGAGAGAGAGAGAGAGAGAGAGAGAGAGAGAATTTCGGAAACCACTGTCTGATGAGAAACAAATCCCAAGTATACAAAACACTCCGTAGTGAGGAGGCCTAAAGCACTGTGTGTGTGTGTGTGTGTGTGTGTGTGTGTGGGCTGTATATATGCACATTAATCACCCATAAAGATGTTACCATTGCAATTGTATTAGTTTTCGTAAAACAACATAAATCCCTTTGGAAACATCGAGCTTAATATATACAAAGTGGTGAAGGGGCCTCAATTCAAGAGAGAGAGAGAGAGAGAGAGAGAGAGAGAGAGAGAGAGAGAGAGAGAGGAGAGCGCTTGGTGAGGAGCAAGGGAACCCTTGGGTGATGATGCCTAGTAGGCGCATTACGTTAAAGACAGAACAAGCAATGATTTTATGTCGAAATGAAAACAGTAAGATTGAAATAACTGACCTGATTTCAACTCAAAGGAGAAGCTACTGTGTTGCATTCCTTCTCCCTCTTTACTGAAACCTCTGACCCCCAAAGATAAAGAACATAAAAAGAAAAGAAAATAAGAGATATTATATTAGTAGATTCAGGAAAGGCAAGCGAGCCAAATGAAAATCATGTCGCACTTTGATTTCCTTAGGCCATTCTGGCGCATGCGCAGAGCGCCGACAAATTCGGACAGAGGGAAATCCTTCATTTCGCCCTTCGAAGTGTCATGGAGAGTGAATAATGCTGGAATTTATTCCGATTGACTTCAAATACCGACATTCATTCACGGAATTACTTACAGGTCTTCAAATTATCATCTTACATTTTTCATATACCTGTACATTTCCCTTCTCTTGCTTTATTGGTAATGCTCACATTCTCTCATTTCTGCAGCGATGCTCGAATGTTGACGAGCACTCATTGGAGAGAGTGATGACCCTAATCACCAGCCATAAGACCCACATTAACATTAATTAGAGTTTCTTCCCCTCACACTTATGAAAGGGCTGTCGCTCTTTATGTACAACAGTCAAGAGCTGCAATGTCATTGTTCCCCTGGGAAATATATTGAACGGGAGAACGGTTGGAGATACTAATAGAAATGAAGAGTTTTGTTGGCTGTGTGTGTGTGTGTGTGTTTGTTTGCTTTCATAAACTATACATAAATACACTACACGCATGCATAATGTGCATCCGTACTCTAAAACATGTACAAACACATCACTAACAAGTTGAATACAAGTCAACGACTAATTGGTGGGCCTAACTGACCTGTGCCTCATATCCAAAACAACAGGGCCATTTGCTTCGGATTTCTGTGACGTTTATATATTGGGACGGGAAGTCCAACCTCAGGTGTTGGTGCGACACTGTAATAAACATGTCATTAACACAAGTCGGCAACTTATCACATACATACATACCACAGACATGTTGAAAATATGTCAACGACCTACATGCAGAAGACAATCGTATGAAACACTGGTTGGGACTCCCAGTGAATTGCTGAATTGTATTAAACTTGTTTGTGACCTGTGTGCAACATGTTGCCGACGTGTGTTTATGACATGATTAACTGTGAGTGTGGAAGCGTCCTTTGAATATGAAGTCAGAATTTACGAGACAATTTCCATTTTGGTTGAGAATCATAAGACTCAAGTCTCATTTTAAACGACATAAAAGCTGTCTTGCATTCCGTCTTGTGAATATAACAGACAGACATTGAGTGATATACGGACAGAGACAGACAGACATTCAACAGGAATCGGGCATCAAACGGGATACTTCCAACAGTTTCAAGACAGTCCAGCAGACCACAGCTGCCTCCTGCATTTCCCCAAAGATTTATTCGAAATTCCAGTAAATGTCTATAAGTAATTTCGAAACATATGTAGAGTTTAATAAAAAAAATACATTAATAAATGAATAAATAAAAAAAATAATTAATTAACAAATGTGAAAATTTTTAGAGATAAAAGTGAAATATGGAAAATAAATAAAAAAATAAATTTACAAACAAATGAAATTAATTATATGAAACTAATATCAACTACACCTCTCCTTGCAGTCAGAACGCACTTCAGACACAAGAAAAATGGCCAATTAGAATAAAAACCAGCATTACTTAGGAAATAAATATTAAGAAAAAGTACTTTCTAGTTCTCCCAACTGAAAGGGAAGGATCACAATAAAAGGAGGAGAAGGAGGGGAGATGATAAAAAAAGAATCAAGAAGAAAAATGAACAGCGAGGGGACGAGAGGAGGAATGCAAAGATTATGGGACACTTCTTTCTTTCGCCTCTCCAGAGGATCTTCTTTCTCTCTCTTTCACACCGAGAGTTTTCCTTGTGCTGAGAGAGAGAGAGAGAGAGAGAGAGAGAGAGAGAGAGAGAGAGAGAGAGAGAGAGAGAAATGTTATTACCAGCAGACGTTGAGGGAGATTTTGTACGAATATATTTTTCATATATATATATATATATATATATATATATATATATATATATATATATATGATTATATATATATATAATTGTGCGCGCGCATCATATTTATGAACACAGATGGTTCAAATCCATTTACATCTGAACAAACTCCTACAAAACTACAGAGTTCGAACGAACAAAAATATGTCCAATATCATATGAGTAATAACCGAATATCAAACGAAAATGAGCAGCATATTGACCACCTCCAAAATTACTATCAGTGGATTTTAACTCTGTATTTGCCATCACTTCAAAGGACTGATGTTCCATGTAATATTAACCACTTGTCAAATGCTAATGAATGTTTAATGAATATTCTCTCTCTCTCTCTTTTTATTGTACACCAAATACCACATGCACTAAACCAGCTAAAACAAATCCATCCTAAACCTAATCTACCCTAAACCTTCCTTTCATCCACTTTAACCTTAGCATCGGGATAATCCTTTGAAACTTGGAGGTGGGTCCTTCCCAGGACGAAGGTCGAAGGATACTAATGAAATAGTTTCATGAGATTTCTGAAGGAAATGATACAATTTACTTAAGAGATGTCGTTCTAACTGTATCTCAGGAATATTCATCTGTGTTTCTGAGTTATAATTTAATTTACACACACAGAGAGAGAGAGAGAGAGAGAGAGAGAGAGAGAGAGAGAGAGAGACCATTACTTATCCTGGTGACAAAAAAGTTGGAAAAAAAAAAAAAAACAAGAAGTAGGGGAAGAGAAAGAGAGCAATATTCTCACTCTCTCTCTCTAGAGAGAGAGTGACAGGTGACTGTGGCAACAACTCCTAAGGTCAACTGACCTTCCTTACACCTTGGCCTTTGACATTGTGACGTAACAAAATCCGTCAAGAAGAAAAAATTACGTCCCACGAAAAATGTTGTTTCATTTGTCTGATTATATATATTCAAGAAAGCCTTCCAAAATTAGAGTAATAACTGATATCCATAACGCTCAATAATTATATTGATAACTATAATTAATAATTACCATAATTATGATGAAATACATGTAATTTTTACAAATTATGAAAAAATACAATTAAAATTTATATTCAAACGTCAATGCTCGATTATACAGATAGTCCTAAACAGAATTATCATAACAATGACAAAATACAATTATTATTAATAATCATAAATATGGCAAATCACACTATAGAAGTTTCAGCCGAGGGACCTCCACAAAAGCGAAAGGTTACAACAACAATAAAAACTCTGGACTTTGCGTTTCATTTCAATTGACTTTCCTGATGAATAACTGATGAATAATGATGAACACAAATTGCTCCAATGAAGGGTTATTCGCTGATCTCCATGGTCGTTAATCCCGGCTGGATTTGGGTCGACGCGATTTGCATAAATCCAGAGTCAAAAGGGATTCTGTATTGAGGAAATAACTGATTTTATTATAGAATTATTACATTGCAAAGTGAATGCGTGATCGGGCTTCTTTAGGCCTAATTGCCTCAGCAAATTGCAATATAGATATGGGTCCCTATAACCCTGATAGCCCAACCATCCCCGCCCCACAAACTGTAATATATAAAGGCAGACAAGGTATTACTGTTTTAAACACGTGCACAATTCATATGAGAGAGAGAGAGAGAGAGAGACGAGAGAGAGAGAGAGAGAGAGAGAGAGAGAGAGAGAGAGAGAGTTGGTAAACAAGGTAACAGCTTCGCAAATGTAACGGTTTACGATTAAGAGCCAATCGTTATTGTGTAGACTAGAAACACAAAAGACAATCTGATCGATCAGTTGAATATGAATATGAACAGAATGGCGTTACAATCGACAGGGTCACTTGAGAGAAGCTGCAAAAAAAAAAAAAAAAAATAATAATAATAATAAAATAAAATAAAATAAAATAGGAAAAGGAAAGAAACGAAGCTAAAAGTGAATTCAGTCAGGCTGAACTATTGAAACTCTCTGTTTCTCCTCCACCTGCAACTCTGCCACTTTTCCTGTTTTCCTCATATTTCTCTCTTCGTTCTGACTTGTCAGTTAAGCATCAATAACTTCGACTGCTCTGCCTGAAAGGGCAATTATCAAAACAATATCATTAGTCTAATTAAAACAATAATATAATCAGCAAATGAGCCTATTCAACCTCGCAGGGTTCCAAGTTTTTAAAAGTTAAAGCGAGACGAACTTGTAAATAGACAATAGGCCTAGCCCTGGTGGGATGGGGAGAGGGCTGATTTTTAAGGTATTAGCCCCCCTCACCTCCCCTCTACCCCATCCACATCATCCTACCCCCAACTGACAAATACCCATACTATTTTTCCTGTAATAATTGCGAACTTAACTTTTGTTCGATTGTAAATAATAACAATACATATTTAAGAGCAAGTTACTCTCGCTTTGGTGAGAATTGTACTTATCAAATTTGAGGTTCCTTTCTTACGTACGACTTCATTTCTCTCTCCCCTATATCACAATTACCTCATTGTTTAATATACAAATCTTGTAAGCATTAGCCTTACCACTCTTAAACACTGCTACAAATATACACTTCGTTCAAGGGACAATCTCACCTGAATAGGCCTAATTTATTATGCGTTGCGCACTCAATGAAGTATCCTGTTCAAAAACTTTTTTATTCGGTAATTGTTCAATATACGAATCCTACGAGCAACAGACACCACTCGTCAACACAGGTACAAAAATACTCTGCCCAGAAACAATCTTCTCTTCATACGCCTAATAATTAGGATGTGATTTTTCGCCCGTTCACAAAGTTGAATATATCCCTTCAATAGCTATTTCCCTTTAAAAGCGATTGCCTTTTGTTATGGAAAAAGTTCGGCTCCAAAGATACAAGTCTCTTTTGTCACAATAAGCGTCAGCAAACACGAACCACCAGTCTGTCGTGGTGAAAAAACGGTCATAAAAACGTCAGACACAGCAACAGAACGCCATGAAACTGAAGAGTTACGCATCTGTTAGTTGAATGAACGCAACCGCGGTCAGACAGGCGGAGTTCATTGGTAGAAGTACTGAACCTTGTTTATACAATATAGCCATAAACTGAACAGACCGTCTAGATTCAGCATTATAATTGAGCTTTACTGTTCCTTACGTTATATTATGTATGTTCCTAAAGATAAAAGGCATGAAATATAATAAATAAGTGTGTAAATAAATGCATTATTATTATTTTAACAATCTCATTTTCCTGACGAATTGTTTCCGTCTAGACCGTTTCCAGAACAGACGCAACTTTTCACCTGAACAATAGGTCCTCCATCTTGCACTTTCTCTCTCATAGAATCAACGCCAAGATGGCATTCATATTAACACAATTCGCTATGGTTTTATGTCGGTAACAACCAACAGGTGTTATAGTTTTCATTATAGTAAGGTTGTGGAATCTTCTGGTTTCCTCCTATGAAAGCGAGGAGCATAAATTCATTTCTGCTCTCGGCTTCTGCTGCTGACGCCTCTCGAGTTCGGGTGTATTGGTTTTATTTCCTATTCCCTCATACTCATTTACCTCTCTCTCTCTCTCTCTCTCTCTCTCTCTCTCTCTCTCTCTCTCTCTCTCTCTCAGCTGAAGCATTCAAGGAAAAAAACTTTCTACTTTCCGGTGAACCTGTCTCGGGGCTCTTGTGACGCTTACGTTGTCGATACAAATATTTATTTCCCGATCATCTGCTTTTTAATAATAATAATAATAATAATAATAATAATAATAATAATAATAATAATAATAATAATAATAAAATAATAATAATAATAATATCCCTTATTTCAGTTGAAGGCCTTAGCAGAGAAGATCGTCTTGGTAAGAACAATACAAAATTGAGATAAGTGAGATAAAACAAAAACTCACAATGGAAAACGCTCACTCTATATTCGCTGTCACTGTAAGCAAGAACTCGCTGAGAAAATCTGACATGAGGCCTAATTAACTGATAAAAGAGGAGCCCAGCTAAACTTTCTAAGGACCAAAGGAAAGAGTAAATGAAGCCTCCATAACTTTCAGCCTCTGGCGCCCAAGGCTGTCGTTGTTTTTGTTGCTGGAGGAGGGGTTAGGAAAGCCCTATGGAGAAGCCTAAAAAGGTCTAGAAAAGGTGTTTCGCGTTGAGTTAAAAATGCAGGAAAATTATTTCTGATAAAGTATAGGGTATTCATTTTCATTTTCGCTGACGAAACAACGCTCCATCTGACCTTAGATTTAAGCATGCGACAGAGTAAGCTTGTAAGAGGAACGGTCATTTGTTTTCAGGTGGTGGTTGTTTTTCCACGGGGGGGGGGGGGGGGGGGGGGGGGGGGGTGGGGGGGGGGGGGGGGGGGGGGGGGGGGGGGGGGGGGGGGGGGGGGAGGGGGGGGGGGGGGGGGCTAGTCACGTTTTATATGGGGTTTTATAAGTGTCCAAGTGGAAGACGTGTTTTTGAAGAGATAACCAAGATGGAATAACATAAGGTGAGATCGTCGGTCGCTCGGTTCCCGCACTGTGACGTCACAGGTGCGCGTCGACTGGGCAGTGCACTTAATGATTACGTATGTTTTGACTAATTTGTTGCTATGCTGATGTTCACAATTTCCATACAGGAAAATACTTTCTCTCTCTCTCTCTCTCTCTCTCTCTCTCTCTCTCTCTCTCTCTCTCTCTCTCTCTCTCTCTCTTAAAACACAGTTATATCAAGATATCTAAGACGTTACCATACAGAATATAATCTTGTTGGAATACAAATAACAAATGTAACGAGGGTGAATGAATGTAAAAAAAAAAAAATCTTCCCAGACTTTTATTGAATTAGCGTATTGTTCTTTTATTTACCAAAAATTACTGAAGAATTTTTTTTCATTTTGTTTACACGTTTTTAAAGAAATTCTGACTTCCTTTCAGCATTTAATATCTTCATCCTAAAATGTATTTTGCACCTAATAAAGAACTTCATTACTTCCTCTGGAGCATCAATGTTTAATTCCCTGAAAATATTAACTAATTTCGTAATCCCATCAACGCCTGGTTTCAACTGTTCCCAATGAAAAGATTTAAAGAGTTTTTCCATTTCCTTTCAATTACTGACAAATTGAGGACTGGGCCTAAACAGCACTTTCCTCCTCACTTTGGAGATCCAGTCGTTGTTTAGGCCTTCAATTTCTGGGAATCCTAAAGAAGGATATTTATTTCTGTACTTATGAGCTATATAACCTCCCACATGATTTAAGGCTTCAATTTCTATACCATTTTCAGACTCTACTCCAAGATCTACAAAATTCTCTTCCCCCAGCTCATTAGGTAGACCTTCCTGAGGAGTTCTCATCAAGAGATGAGCAGAGATACATAATTCAGTGCCTAAGTCAACATGACTGGAGTCACTTTCTTCAGGGGTTTTGGAAACCCAAGACTTATCTGGTTCCATAACAGTAGTATTGCTCATACATGGCATGTTATCATCATTGGGAGCGACATTATGACCGTGATTGCTTAAGATGTTGTTCTTACCTAACAAGAAATTCCTCAGTCTACACTTGAACTCAGTCTATACTCTGACCCCACGATATCCTTTAGTGGGGTTCTTAAGAAATAAAAGGTGTAGGCCTAATTATTGTCTGCACAGGAAGACGTACTCAGAAGTACGTCATTACGCATAGGTCTAATCACCTGTTCGATCTTTACATTCATAAAATGAAAGTATAAAAGACAAAAAATTGGATACCCTTCATCAGATAATTTCTTCATTCATTGCATAGGCTAGGCCTAATCTAATTTAGTACTTCATTTCAAGAATTTAGTCCAGGCTACTTATCAACCGAAGATATGTCACTAAAAATTGCACTAATGAGATTGTAAAAAAAATTGTTAAACTATACCCGACTTTACGTCCTTAACAGGTAAATTTAAAGAGAGAACTGCGTTTTTCTTTAATCTGTGATAACTTCTCTGGTAAAGTTGTGGTAGCAGTTCATATTGAAGATTTCTTTCGTAATCTTTTGTCCGGAAATGGACAGAACAAATCCTGGCATCCTTAACAATTAATGTTATCAACTTCTTTTACTTTGGACTCCTCGGGGTCTTTAGGGAACCTGTGAAAACAAATCCCATACTGTCTGGAACTATTACCCACCCAAATACGGAATACAGACCCATAATCGTGAACTGCAACAATGCAACTGACGGAGTGACAAGTGCATCGCCCAGTCGATGTGCTCCAGTGACGTCACTGAGAGAGGGAAATTAGCGATCGGATCCCTCGGTGAACACACCTTATGTTATTCCTCTTGGGTCGCTTCATCTGAGCAGAAACTGTGGTCATTTCGACTTCAATCTTCGGTGGGATAAAAATTCCCTAATGGTTCGGTAACCTAAAATAAATTTCATTAGCAATGCGGAGAGAGGTAGTACAACCATTGTATCTCATGTGGTGCACTGTAGGCATTGCTCTAAGTTCTTTGCAGTGTCCCTTCGACGCCCATCTGCGTACTTTCATTCCTTTTACTGCACAGCCGCTCATATTCTCTATCTTGCCATCTGAACCCTTCTAACTAAAACTGATTCAAAGTGCAACTTGCTTCCGAGTTTTCCTCCCCGTTACAACCGAAACCTCTCTCTCTCTCTCTCTTCCTCTCCTCTCTCATCTCTCTTCAGTCTCTCTCTCCTCTCTCTCTCTTGTACCTTCAAAGCCTGCAAGGTACGTCAAGTTCACAACAAAACCAGAGTTCGATTCCTGAACAGGACGAGTGGGACTGATAGACTATTTCTTTAAATATCCAGTGCGCCTCTGTTGACCTTAGAACTGAGTTATATACCTGACTGTTAGACGACTGCTGAAGGTCGCAGCTGGGTTGGAAATAGAGAAAGGGGTGATAGAACATTAGGCATGAGGTTCGGAATGTGTACCTCGTCGGGAGGGCCTCGAAGAGGTAGTTTGTCATATTTTGACTTATCGCTTCCTGATGGACAATAAAGAAGAGAAAAGAAAGGCAAACAAAAGTTCTTTGTTGATGAGGAGAGAACAAATTTCTAGCTCTCATCACAGCAAAAAGGCAGAGTAGTGGAACAGTTGACTTATCTGATAAATAAAAAAAAAATAAAACTAATGGCTCCGAAACACATTACACTCGAATTACCTAATTAAGACAATATAAGCAGAAATTACAAGCCATCTGTGTTGTAATATAATGAATATCAGTTTCTATTCAGATCTAATTACTGACTATCTTCAATATTCACGAAGTCCGAAAATTTTACCCATCTCAAATACCGATAATTTCGCTGTGTGGATTCTCACGCATGCGCACAAGACACCAACGAATTCCAAGAGATTCGGGGAGATAAATCTCGCTCAATGAAGAGAGACTGTGACAGGTCTCGATGAGAGCACAGGAATGATGTAATCTGGAATTTTATTTTAACTTCAAGACAATAACTAAAATATTTGCGTTCAAAATACATTTTTCCCCTCCTTGGCTTTTTTGAAAGACTTGTCTGATGAAATTTAGCGAGATAATTTGTTGCCAGAATTCCTCCCTCCCACCGAGTGTTCAGTCTGATTTCATTTACGTCAACAATAAGATTCTGATGAAGCGTCAGTCCTTTTGACAGTTGCTTCAGTTGCGCTCTCTCTCTCTCTCTCTCTCTCTCTCTCTCTCTCG
>NC_087222.1:8367576-8395569 GCF_015104395.2 Macrobrachium nipponense | reverse complement strand
CGAGAGAGAGAGAGAGAGAGCGCGCAACTGAAGCAACTGTCAAAAGGACTGACGCTTCATCAGAATCTTATTGTTGACGTAAATGAAATCAGACTGAACACTCGGTGGGAGGGAGGAATTCTGGCAACAAATTATCTCGCTAAATTTTATCAGACAAGTCTTTCAAAAAAGCCAAGGAGGGGAAAAATGTATTTTGAACGCAAATATTTTAGTTATTGTCTTGAAGTTAAAATAAAATTCCAGATTACATCATTCCTGTGCTCTCATCGAGACCTGTCACAGTCTCTCTTCATTGAGCGAGATTTATCTTCCCCGATCTCTTGGAATTCGTTGGTGTCTTGTGCGCATGCGTGAGAATCCACACAGCGAAATTATCGGTATCTGAGATGGGTAAAATTTTCGGACTTCGTGAATATTGAAGATAGTCAGTAATTAGATCTGAATAGAAACTGATATTCATTATATTACAACACAGATGGCTTGTAATTTCTGCTTATATTGTCTTAATTAGGTAATTCGAGTGTAATGTGTTTCGGAGCCATTAGTTTTATTTTTTTTTTATTTATCAGATAAGTCAACTGTTCCACTACTCCTGACTTCTTTTTGCTGTGATGAGAGCTAGAAATTTGTTCTCTCCTCATCAACAAAGAACTTTTGTTTGCCTTTCTTTTCTCTTCTTTATTGTCCATCAGGAAGCGATAAGTCAAAATATGACAAACTACCTCTTCGAGGCCCTCCCGACGAGGTTCACATTCCGAACCTCATGTCTAATGTTCTGTCTCCCCTTTCTCTCTTTCCAGCCCAGCTGCGACCTTCAGCAGTCGTCTAACAGTCAGGTATATAACTCAGTTCTTAGGTCAACAGAGGCGCACTGGATATTTAAAGAAATAGTCTATCAGTCCCACTCGTCCTGTTCAGGAATCGAACTCGGGTTTTGTTGTGAACTTGACGACGTACTTAGCAGGCTTTGAGGGTACAAGAGAGAGAGAGAGAGAGAGAGAGAGAGAGAGAGAGAGAGAGAGAGAGAGAGAGCTGAAAGGTGTAACGGGAGGAAAACTTGGAAGCAGTTGCACTTTGAATCAGTTGTTAGAAGTCAGATGGAAGATAGAGAATATGAACGGATGTACAGTAAAAGGAATGAAAGTACGCAGATGGGCGTCGAAGGGACACTGCAAAGAACATAGAGTAATGCCTACAGTGCACCCTCTCCGCATTGCTAATGAAATCTAGTTTTCATCCCACAAAAAACAGTTTTTATCATTGCGACGATTTATTTTAGGTTACCGAACCATCAGGGAATTTTTATCCCACCGAAGATTGAAGTCGAAATGACCATAGTTTCTGCTCAAATGAAGCGACCTTCCCTGGAATGGGAACTGGAATGCGACCTTGGAATGTGCCCCGGAAATCCCTCTTAGGCTGAAAGGGACTTGGAGCTTAGGAATCAGTTGTATTCGTTTAGCATCTGATCCCGTTGCCTGAAAGGAAGGACAGTCTCGGCCATCTTGGATTGGTCTAGGGGTTTTGGTGGGTGTGTATAAGCCTAGAGAGTGTGTGGTTTTAAGACCTGTTTTGGCCAGTAGAAATATGGGTATAAGAGCGTTTGAGGGCGATACGTTTAAAAACATTGATTACCAAGGAAAATTAAAACTGCAAACAAAAGAAACAATAACAATAAACATCCGAATTATGAGAAGCGTCTTTCAAACGGTCGGTTATGATTAGCGGAATGGTTAACATGTCGTCACCGCCCACCAGGTGGTAGTAAATTTAGCTCCGCTTCCATTTCTCTCTCGTGTTCCTCTTCCTCCTCTTCCCCACTCTCGTATCCCCTCTCCCCCACGGCATGTAAAACGAATCCTCTACGACTCTGAATGAAACTGCTGACATGACGCCAATGGCAACATTATTGGAACGAATTGCCGCCCGATCATAACTGGATTTTCGTCGCTGCTCGATATTCTGTTATCGGGGACAGGCGATTCTTCTGAATGGACTTGTACCGGATTTTCCCACACGAATTTGTATCGTTTTCGGGAATAGTTTTAAGAGATGGAGCATTACATATTTATTACTCACTCCATTCCTGGATCGGGGATTGAGCGCTGGTCATTCAGTTTTTAGGCCGAGCCTGATATCATTCAGACTTTGAGCTTAGTGAAGCTAATGCAGATACTGTCTGTTTTGTTTTGACTGTTTTTTTTTCATATTTCTTCATCAGTTAATAAAGTTGATAAGAAAGTTTAAGTTGATTAAAATGAAGAAAATGTCGTTGCATTGAAGATGATTTCATAATATTTTCTCTAATCGATGTTGTGGAAATAACTATTTGAAAATACGTCAACAAATTGATATGCAATATCCCATCAAGTTACCCCCTCGAATCTAACCTAACATAACCTGGCTTTAGTTTTATCATTTAAACGACCAAACCCTGCCCTTGGAATCAGAGCTGGATCCCAGGCTCCATCACGCCCTGTGGCCTGGAACATGGGCCTGGAATGGGAGAACGGGATTTGCTGGATTGTGTTTGGAATTCCCTGGAAGAGCCTGTTGAGGTGGCGATGCCTTACTACAACTCACATTGGGAAATGACCGCTGCCTTTGGGAAGGATTTGCTTTGTGAAGGGAAAGCTAATTCGAAAGAGCAATTTATGAAGAGAAAGCTGACTTAACTTAGTATTTAGTTATTGGAAATAATGAACGATTTATGATATTTTGTGCGTTAGCTAAACCTGCTTTGAGTAAGGACGGTAGTTCGGTGTCACTAGTGTCAGACAGAACACGTCATCATGTTTGATGTAAACAGATTTTGTTTAAACATGCTTTGTTTTTCTTGAATTCAGCTTCCAACTCATTTTTGCCATGAAACCCATTTTTAAACACTGGAACATTTGATGAGGAGTGTCCAGAACGGATTGCGTTCCTACAGTTTTTGGAAATGTCTTTTCCCAAATATTTTTGCATGTCTGATTATTCATTTTTGCAACAATGGCAGAGTAATGAAGCTGGCTTGTCATAACTGACATGAGTGAGTCTCCTTGATCTGTCATCATGTTTTATTTTGATTTATTTTTTGGCCAATTTCCCCCAACTCGGAAATAATAATAATCTGGTTCATTTGAGGGTTTAATGTTGACCCCATTCTGAATTCCTGTTTAGCGTTCGTGAGTTGCAAGATTCTGATGAAACATGGAACTACTTTCTTTTCATTAAAGAACATACATATGGCAAAGTATACAGGATAATTTCTAATTAAAAAATGAATATAGTATGTCCTATTGGAATCCTCCCTCGCTCAAGGCAGACCCACGCTGTTTTTATCACGACAGTAGCAAATGTTATAACCACCGAATTCAATCCAGTAATATCTATCACTCCAGAAAAATGAAAGTTCCATAAAAAAAATAGTACAGAAGAAGATCCAAAACTTTTCCCTTTTTCCTTTTTGGACCAAAAGGAACAAGGCAAAAGGCGATCGATCGATCACGCGCCACATTTCATCGCCCGAGCGAGAGCAGCCTCGGAAGTTCCAACTTAACTTGCAAATGTCTTTTTGATTGATCTCCGGTGCTGAGGTTTTGAGAAAGGTCTCCTGAAAGCTTATCCCATCTTTCAAGAAAGCGAGTTGCAGGTTTTTATTGTCGTAATAAATATAACTGGGTTCTCTTCAGTAGGAATTGTATAATGAATACAGCCTCCTTGTGTACTGATTTATTCCACAATGTGGGCTTTGGAAGAAACTGTTCTGGCATAGTCACAGTTACAGTGAACAGTTTACTGTTGCTCATGTTTGTAAACGGCTTTAAATATCCTTGAAAATAAAATCTAAAAATGTTGAAAATGAAATTGTAATCGACAGAAACATAAGATGTTTCAATATTCTTACTTTTTCTGATTTCCTGATTTCGTTTAGGTATTTTCTTCCATTTTAGGATATTTATTGTGAAACCAGATTGCTTTAACACTTCTCTATAACCCTTTCAAGCTCAACAATCCATGAAGATATATTATCATCCTTTTTTTTTACTCCACAAATTAGTTCTAAAACTTTGTGGTTGCAGGATGTCAAGACAAGAGTAATTATGAACTGAGTATTCGTTTAGATGTTGCGGTCTCTCTCTCTCTCTTCTCTCTCTCTCTCTCTCTCTCTCTCTCTCTCTCTCCTGGATGATAGTGTCTGGTTTTAGATGTTTATGGCATAGTTTGATGAAAGATAGAATGATGAATTAGATAGGTGAATGTGAAGGAGAAAGTAGTAAAAGTGGAATCATGAAAAGTCCAAATGGAAGACAGACCAGCTGAGCTTTATTCGTTGTGTTTTGTGTTTCATGAAAAGGTGCTGCGTCATAGGAGCTTTCTGGTGTTTTAACTTATTTGGAAGCAGTTGCGTTTCCTGTTTATGTCGTTTTTTTCATATTAACTTTTTAAGATTTAAAGTTTCTTTTATAACCTGGTAGTTCTAAGGTTTTCAGGAACATATTTACATGAATATACCCTTATACACAATCTACGAACATCATAGTGAGTTGTTCTTTATTCCATCTTGTGTGAGTGTGTGTACTTATTAATTAGTATTTTCCCTCCTAATGTAATGTGGCCACAGAAGAATTTAAATAGCTGTCACCACGTGTTCATCTCTCATTTGCTGAAGCATACACACACACACACACACACACACACAGAGAGAGAGAGAGAGAGAGAGAGAGAGAGAGAGAGAGAGAGAGAGAATAGTGATTTCCATTAGCTGTTGTCAGGCTCTGAAAGTATTGACTATTATACCAGGGACACAGGTATTTTGATCCTTTTAATGTATTCAACTCATTTTTGGAGACGTGAGAAGGACGTCGCCTTTTAGTTTTACCTTCAGTGGAGTCCTTCATCAGTATTTGTCAGATGCTGTGACAAAAACGGCTGGAATATAAATTAGAATTACTTCATTTTTTTCAGTGGGAAGAAGGTTGCTGAGGAAAATTAATTTTTGTCACGAAAAATTCGTCTTCAAATACGAAAATATTGGGTTATGTAAGCAGTAAGGGTGATGCAAATTGATCCTCAGTACATCATGGTCGAAATTCTCAATTTACATTTATTTTTCGGTCAGTTGGAATCACAACTTGTTTCTTCTTCTTTTGTATTTAGATTTTTTAATGAAATGTCTGTCTCGTGAGCGACAGGGAAAGACTGTCAGAGTTCCATGCTTCCCGTAGGGGAGGTTAGTGCTGTCATTGTGCCTCATGCGGCGCACTGTAGGCACTAATTTAAGTTCCCTTCCGATTCAGATTTAAATTTAAGAGGATTTTGCTCCTTAATATTTTGCTTATATTTATCAACTTTTTGCTCTTTCAAAGTCAACATGTTTCCTTTTAAATGAAAATAAGGAGAAAATAAAAAGGAAAATATAGATTTTTCGTTTTTTTTTTCATTCTATCTTTATCAAGTTCTGGGTGTGGTTCAAACTCCTGAAAAGCCGGCACACCAACCATTCCGAGTGACCTTACCTTACCTTACAGACCTTACAGTTCGTTCGGGTTGCCCCAGGTCCCTCAGTGTGAGGCACCTCTAACGTCTACCAGAGAGTTGCTAGTACATCTTCCGGTATATTTTGCATCTTCCAATCTTGGATGGTCTGGGATGCAGTTTAGATATTTGTCGAGCTTATTCTTAAACACATCTACGCTCACTCCTGATATATTCCTCAGATGAGCTGGCAACGCATTGAATAGACGCTGCATTATCGATGCTGGTGCGTAGTGGATTAATGTCCTGTGTGCTTTCCTTATTTTTCCTGGTATAGTTTTGGGCACTATTAATCTACCTCTGCTTGCTCTTTCTGATATTTTTAGTTCCATGATGTTTTCTGCTATTCCTTCTATCTGTTTCCATGCCTGAATTATCATGTAGCGTTCTCTTCTCCTTTCTAGACTATATAATTTTAAGGATTGTAGTCTTTCCCAGTAGTCAAGGTCCTTAACTTCTTCTATTCTAGCTGTAAAGGACCTTTGTACACTCTCTATTTGTGCAATATCCTTTTGATAGTGTGGGTACCATATCATATTACAATATTCAAGTGGACTACGAACATATGTTTTATAAAGCATAATCATGTGTTCAGCTTTTCTTGTTTTGAAGTGCCGTAACAACATTCCCATTTTTGCTTTACATTTTGCCAAAAGAATTGCTATTTGATCATTGCATAACATGTTCCTATTCATCATCACACCAAGGTCTTTAACTGCTTCCTTATTTGTGATTGTCTCATTATTAGGTCCCCTATATGCATATAGCTTTCCTTCTCTGTCTCCATAATTTATTGATTCAAATTTATCAGAGTTAAATACCATCCTATTTACCTCTGCCCAATCATATACTTTGTTAAGGTCTCTTTGTAGAGCGTTCCTATCTTCATCACAAGTAATTTCTCTACTTATTCTTGTGTCATCAGCGAAACTACTCACTACCGAATCCTTAACATTACTGTCTATGTCTTCAATCATAATAACAAACAGTATTGCAGCTAACACCGTATCTTGTGGCACACCGGATATTACCTTGGCTTCATCCGATTTCTCATCGTTTGCAATAACTATCTGTTTTCTGTTGTGTAAAAATTCTTTTAACCATCTTCCTACTTTATCCACGATATTGTGTTTTCTAATTTTCTTCGCTAATATATTATGGTCTTGTTAAGAACAATAGTTTGCCGATTGTTCCCTTTGTGGATTGTTGCCTCCTTTGTTTTTGTTTTTTAATTGCTGGCGAGTTGACGTCTGTTGGATGGCGTCAAACTTCGTCAGTCAGGTTCTGGAGGGGAGAACAACCAGTCAGGTTCTGGAGGGGAGAACAACCAGTCAGGTTCTGGAGGGCTGAACGACCAGTCAGTCAGTCAGTCAGAGGCAGTCAGGTATGATTACCTGTGGACCAGCATGAGGCAGCGTCAGGTACTGGATACCTGGTTATTTAATTGAAGTCTTCGTATGGAGTATGTCTTCAAGTTGGAGGTCGGCAGCCTTTGGCCAGCGTTATTGTGTTTTCGTCGTCAAGAGGACGACTTGTCGAGTGCGACCTCACTGGGCAGCAGCAGTGACGTGTTTTCGCCCAGTGGTCGAGGAGGACTTCCATACCGTATCTGAGGACGAGATGGTTGTTGTATCAACTCTGTCTTGATCGTTCAGCATTCGAGAAGGATGTCCATATTGCCTCCAAGGACGAGGTGGTTGTCGTGTCGGCTCTGTCTTGATCGTCCGGCATTGGACTGTTGTCCTCATTGTTTGAGGGAGTGTTCCCGTTTTGCTCTGAGTATCATTATGCCGCTTCAGTGTTTTCTCATTTATTATTATGCTGCTTATGAAATTGTTTGTTGAATTGTACAAGAATCACTTAATTGGATTATTACTGTTGCTGCCTTTATTATTTAATTCATTGTGTATGTTTATTTTGTTTATCACTGGACCTGACTCACTTGTACATTTTGTATATTTTGTATAATAAACTAATTTTAAGGTAACTTTTTCTTGGTTTTGTTATGCTCCTCCCTCCTTTGTTTGTCACCTGTCGTCAGTCATTACAGCCCAATTGTTTATTATTTTTAAGAACCTGTCTATCTCGAGAGTCGAGATCGTAATAGGTCTACTTTGTCAAAAGCTTTTGCAAAGTCTAGATAAACCACATCTGTTTCATTTCCGCTTTTCATATTTTTGAATATGTTCTCACGGTGGACTAACAATTGGGTTTGTGTACTTTTTCCGGGTACGAAACCATGTTGTCCTATATTAAGCAAATTAGTTTTTATTAAATGTTTCATAATATTTTTCTTAATTTCCCTTTCATACACTTTCATAATATGTGATGTTAGACTCACAGGCCTATAATTACTTGCCTCTAGTCTTTATCCACTTTTGAAAGTAGGGGTAATATATGCTAATTTGTGCTCATCATAAATCTTGCCTGTATCTACACTTTGTCTTAATAATATTGCAAGTGGCTTTGCGATAGAATGAACTACTTTCTTTAACAAAATAGCAGGAATTCCATCAGGCCCTGCTGCAGCTCCATTTTTAATTTCATTAATAGCCTGCACAATATCAGCTTCATTAATATCTATGTCAGCTAAATATTCACTATTTTCGTCCCTTACTTCTATATCATTATCTTCATTATCTAATCTAGGGGTGAATTCTCTCTTATATCGTTCTGCCAATATGTTGCAAATTTCCTTTTTTTCATTCGTTAATCTCCCTTCAATTCTTAGAGGGCCAATTTCTATTCTTCTTTTATTCATCTTTTTCGCGTATGATTATAATAGTTTGGGGGTTTTGCTTGATATTTATTAGGGTTTTTTCTTCCAAGTCCCGTTTTTCATTTTCTTTTGATTGTATAATCTTTTGTTCTGCATTTTCTATCTTACTTTTTAGTTCTATAACTTTCCAAGCATTTTTTTCTTTTGCAAGACCTTTTTTCCACTTTCTGATTTTCTGGAACAAGATCCTTCTGTCTCTTGGTATGCATGACTGATATTTACTTTTCTTCTTCGGTATATATTTATCCACTATTTTCTCTAATATTTTATATAATATCTCCGTATTTACCCTTATGTCATCAACTTACGAAAATGTTATCCCAATCTTTGTTTAATTCTTCATTTATTTCTGACCATTTTATATTTTTACTGTAGAAGTTGTATTTTCCATATCCTTCCCACTTTTTCATTTCTTGCTTATCTCTGTTTTCACTTGCTTTGGTATGGACTGTTAATTCTATAACATTATGGTCTGAAATACTCGCATCATAAACTATTATTTCTTTAACATAATATTCATCTCGTTCACAAATACTAGGTCTAAAGTATTTTCCTTTCTTGTTGGCAGGTGATTTATTTGTTGAATGTTGTATTCTAGTAGCATATCTAATAGCTTTTCGAATTGCCTCTTATCTTCTGCACTACTATTACTCTCTTTTTTATATGTATAAGTACAACCACAATCTCCTATTCGTTCTTTCCAGTCTACGAAAGGAAAGTTGAAGTCTCCAGATAGGAGAATAGTCCAGTCCTTGTGATTTCTACATATATCATCCAATTTTTCTATTAAGTCAAACTCTTTAGTATTAGGAGGTCTATATATTACTATGTTCATTAATTTTTCAGATTCAAATTCTACCGCTATTAGTTCACATTCTGAGTTACTATATTTCTCATATATTTTTCCTTGTTTTTTGTCTTTCCCATATATTGCGGTTCCCCCTTGATTCCTATTTTTTCTATCTGATCTATAAGTTTGGAACCCTTTTATTTGATCATCATTCCCAGTCTCTTGGGAAAACCAGGTTTCACTTATATTCATTATATCTATTTTCTTTTCAATTTGGGTTAGTTCTTCTAAGTACTCTATTTTTCTTTTTGAGTTACTCGTAACTAAACCCTGCGCATTCATCACTATGATGGTTTGTGTGTTTTCTCCTTCATTTAATATTGGTAGTAATAAGGATTTTCCCATGTCTCTTTCCTGTTCTGGTATGTTGTTCTTTTTTTCATTTCCAGAAATTCTGACATTAAAAAATCCAAATTTTCCATAATATTTGATATTCCTTCATCATAATTATTCATTTTGTGTCTGAATCTGCAATTTTCTCCGTTTCTGCAATATCCTCTTGCATAATAAATACAGTTAGAGAGAGAAGAGAGAGAGAGAGAGAGAGAGAGAGAGAGAGAGAGTGTTTATTCACGGCTTTGTCCCTTATGCTTGGATGGTCCCCGAGTCGGAGGAGAATCGAATTCAAACAACAAACAAACAAACAAAGACCTTTTTTTCCTTATTGATTGTCCCATCCGTTCGATTTGCTTGAGGAAGAGATAAAAACTTGTCTTCCTTATTTTTGTCTTAACTTTTGGGAGGTCGAAGCTGGATACCTTTCTGCTTAGGTAGCTCTCTCTCTCTCTCTCTCTCTCTTTTCATTTATTTTTACCATCACGTCTCTACTCCTTGTCTGATACGACAAGGAGTAGAAGAAATTTGAGGCTTCGGAAAGGGTAATAACAGCAAGAGTAGTTCAGCAATATGATATAGCATGCCGTAAACACGTCTGCAACTTATATCATACATATCACAAGCAGGCTGAAAACAAGTCGACGACCATAGGTGGAGAACGAATCTTCTTCAAATACTGGATAGCCTTATGAAGTGCTAATTAGAACTACCAATTTGCCTTTGACTTGTATTCAAACTGTTTGCGATGTGTTTACGATGAGAGGCCCATAGGTTTATAATATGTTTAGCTGTAGTGTTCAAGTTCTCCAAGGTTAAGGAGTCGAAATACAGAACCTCTACAGATTAAGTTCGAGTAACATTTGTGTTGGTAGGAAACCATTATTGCTATAAAGCTGAGCTTGCTCGGTTGAGTTTAGGGTCCCATTCTAGGGTCCCTTTCAGTAGCTATCGCGCATGTGCGCTACTTTTGGGCAACGTTTTATCACACTTAAGCGCCACTTATGGTCCAATATTTATCACACGTATAGGCCACTTTTGGGAAACACTTGACCCCACGTATGGCCACTTACATGCGACACTTGACTACACTTACTTACAGGTCACTTTTGGGCAACACTTGCCCACACTACTTTTAACTGACCGCTTTTGGACAATACTTACCACACTTACAGACCACTTTTAACAACACTTTAGGACACTTATGGACCACTTTGGGGCAAGGGCTCTTGCTGGCATAAAGACCGCAACGAGTCTATGTTTTACCCAAGACTCTCTTCCCAGCAGGGTCCTTGTAGGGATCTCTCGACTGAAGCAGTTCTCGCCTCCATCCATTGCCATCCATGTGAGTTTACCATCCTCACTTGGCGATGTGTTGGGGGGAAAATGAATCATAGGTCCCAACGTGACACCAAAGGCTTAACGAGGGTTTATGAATTGGGAGAGAAGTGAATAATTATCATACCGAAAAGTGAAACAGTAGTTAGCTCTATGAATGTAATGTATTGTGCAAATATGATCGTCATGGATTTCCAGTTCAGTTTTCATTCCATTGTCCTTATTGCGCCACTGGACGATTAGTCCATGGTAATGATCATTTACCACTAACCGCTAAATTTACGTCTCTCTCTCTCTCTCTCTCTCTCTCTCTCTCTCTCTCTCTCTCTCTCTCTCTCTCTCGACATGTTAGTTAGCCCATGTCATTATTCGTAATTTACCTGATTGCATATACATGGCTCGTGTTAAAAGGCTTTCGTAGGTATATTTATACGCGCGCCTATTTGGAGAGAGAGAGAGAGAGAGAGAGAGAGAGAGAGAAGAGAGAGAGAGAGAGAGAGAGAGAGAATTTAAATGTACTGGCGTATATTGAGGCCCATGGTATGATGAACTGAGGCAAATTTCCATAGAACAAATATCTGTATGCAAATTTGACGCTGGACGTTTATGTACATAATTGGGTTCTCCGGTGTGCATATTTTATCATGCATTGTTTGTTTTCGTGATTGACGTGACTGTAGCTATGGTTAAAAAAATTACATCCCATATTTCTTTAATAAAACATGGAATTGATATCAAGAACATCCATTTTAGAATGCCATTGATTTGTGGAGATAAGTTTTGATAGGCCTATATAACAGGTTCTTTTGGGCATAAGGTTTTCTATGGTATGAGGTTCTTGTGTTTGAATGAGGGCGAAATTTGTGGGAATTCCGATTTGCATAAAGTGGGAACTCTTCTCTTAAAACAACAAAAAGACTTTTGATATGCCTGAAGTGGGAACTCAGTCTGTTGGCAATGAATGGGAACTCTAACTTCTGGTAACAAATATGGGAATGTAGTCTTTGGAATCAAATTAGGAAATAGGAATTTTCTCTGGGAACACATTGAGAACTTAGATTTTGGAAACATTTGGGAATTATCCTGCTGGGAACTTAGTCTTTAGAATCAGATGGAAATTCAGCCCTCTGGGAACACATTGGTGCCCCAGTCTTTGGAATTCAATGGGGAATTTCACTGATTTCCTGTAAAGGAAACACATTGGGAAATTTCGATTTAATTAGAATCCAAATGAGAAATTGGAAACCTTGTGGGAAAACTGTGGGAACTCAATTTTGGAATCAAGTGGGAATTCAACCATCTGGGAATACATTTGGAACTTAAACTTTGGAATAAAATGGAAATGCTTCCTTCTGGGAACAAATAAGGAATTCAGTCTATTGAAACAGTTGGGAATTCAATCTTCTGGGAACAGAGTGGGAACTCATTCTTATGAGAAATGGCAATCCGGTCTCGTAGTCATGGTTTATGAACTTATTCTCGTGGGGACAAAAGGAAACCAAGCATAGATATCAGTTGGAAACTCGGTGTTTGGGAGTGTATGGGAACTCAGTCTAGCGGGAACTTGTAGTGTTGTGAGATTAAAATGTGTAGACAATTTCATTCAAAGAGAAGTGCCGACATTAGTATTGACGGAAAAAAAGAAAGCAATGTGATGATAACACTTGCAATGTTGGATAATAACCTGACTCTTATCTAGTGTATGAAGTGACTGTTTACATAGTGGGTAAGATAACAATGTATAGAGTGAAGAACAACATTGTATAGCGAATAACATATCATTATATAGTGAATGAAAGAGCCATGTATACAGTGAAAAAGGTAACTAACACTTTACATAGCAAATAACAACACTTTATATAGTGTATAACATACATAACCCTATATATAGTGAATAACGTAGGCGTATTTAACCACAAGGCCTCAAATCAGTGGCAGCCAACGTCACTCGTCCGAAAAGGAAGCGAAGGCCTAGTTATTATCTTGGCAGCCTTCACCCCCTACCATCCCCCCCGTCCCGTTCCCCTAGCTGTAGGCACCCCTCCTCTCCCCCTTCCCTACCCCCTTCCCTACCCCCTTAACTCCCCCCCCCCCCCCCCCCCCCCCCCCCCCACCCCCCACCCTTAGGCTATTGTCTATCATAACCTCCACTCATAAAATGCAATAGCACTGGAGGCCATTCGAGCAATGGAATGAGTTCCAGCTATGTCAGCGACACATGACACATGATCCATATGACGCTCTGTCTGTCTGTCTGTCCTGACGATGGACTTGATTGTAGAATGACGTGGAGGGAAATATTTACAGACGAATATTTGATCCTTAAAAGAAAAAAAAAAACTTGTTTTATTGGTCATTGACGAGTCTCACGACTGAGTTTTTCAGTGCTTAAAGAGGTAGTATTGGGAATTATTCTCTCTCTCTCTCTCTCTCTCTCTCTCTCTCTCTCTCTCTCTCCCCGCAATTTCAGGCCGTGATTCAGTACAGTCGATTGACCAACTTGTTTGTCCAATGTCAAGTTTTCCATCAATAACTAAAATGTGTTTTTTTTTTTTTTCTTCTACCGGTGTCTGTATATGATCACTTACCTTTATTTCTTTTATATGGCCTTTGATTTGTAGCTATTTTTCAATTAAGTTTTCCAAAATACACAGTATATTGTTCACTGTAGTTTACTTAATAGTAAAATATAAGAAGAGATATATTAGAAATGTCTATTTAGTCAAGTACTATATTCCTGTTATGGTCTGACTTCCTCAAAGCTTAGATCTTGTCTTTTCATTTGCTGCCGAGTCAGATTTTCTTAAATGTCACTTGCTAATTTATTTTAAGTTTAGAAAATCTCCAATTGCTAAACAAACCCTGTTCAAGTTCTGAGATACTGCATTAAATTAGTTTATATAATAATTTAAAGACGATTTTAGAACAAGGTTCAACTCAGGCAAATGTTGACAGATACGTTATACGGTTCGTAAATTATATGTTTCTTCAAGTGAGGAAACTGGGGCTGTTTGTTCTTCATCATGCCCTGGTAGTGTTTGGATGTGTCCCCAGTTGCCTTGTCAGCTGATTTAAATACATTTGCATAGAGATGAGAAGCTGCCACTGACTGATAATAAGTGGTCGTTTGGATGAGATACGATTTTTTTTTTCATTTTTTATTTTTTTTATTTTTCATAATTACCTGATTCAGTTGGTTTTCTCTCTTCTCTCTCTCTCTCTCTCTCTCTCTCTCTCTCTCTCTCTCTCTCATAAACAGTTGTTGTGAGTCGTTTACACATTTTTTTCTTTCTCTTTCAGGCGCACAATTCTCTCTCTCTCTCTCTCTCTCTCTCTCTCTCTCTCTCTCTCTCTCTCTCTCTCTCTCTCTCTCTCTCTTCGTCGCATGTAACAAAGGATGTTTATTCTTCCATTTCATTGACAGTTCTTTGAAAAATCAAGTGGAGATTTTGTTTGAAACTTTGCCAGTTGTCTTTTGTGTTTTGTGTAATGTGAGTGAAAGTTAGATTTGCATGTCATAAACAAGTCGGCAACTCATCACATACATATCACAAGTCAGTAGCTTATCCCATACACATCACAAACAGGCCAGCAATTTATCACTTACATATCTCAAATAGGTCACCAACTTATTGTATACATATCACAAACTGGTCAACAGCTTATCACATATATATCACAAACATGTCTGCAATTTATTGCATACATATCGCAAATATGTTAGCAACATATCGTATACATATAAAAAACAGATCAGCGACTTATCACATGCGCATCACAAAGAGGTCAGCATCGTATTACATACATATCATCAAGTCAACAGCTTATCACCTATTTATAACAAAAAAAAGGCAGCAACTTATTGCATACATACTGCAAAGAAAAGGGACACCCTAATATATATATATATATATATATATATATATATATATATATATATATATATATATATATATATATATATAGAGAGATAGAGAGAGAGAGAGAGAGAGAGAGAGAGAGAGAGAGAGAGAGAGAGAGAGAGAGAGAGAGAGAGAGAGAGATCTGATCCAATTAAAAAAAGATTGCACAGGTTGAAGAGGATCAGATGCCACTCACTTCTTTATTAAAATTTGTGGTAGGATCTCATTCTTTTGCGTCAAGCGTAGGAAAGATAGGATGAATGCCAACTAATGTATGTATTTACATTTTAACCAAGTTCTATGCTTATTTCTACTTTTTAAATTTCTCCGTACTCCTTTTTATGTATTGGTACCCTGTCATTTTTGGTTATATTTTTTACTCCCTATTGTTGATCTTTCATCCCAATTAGGGCTTATACACACACACACACACACACACACACACATATATATATATATATATATATATATATATATATATATATATATATATATATATATATATATATTCCATTAAAAAATAATCCAATTCACGTATCATTCGGGAATATTTATTTAGTTTTGAAAACTCTTGTAAGCAACCGTCCTTCTGAAGGTTTTATCAGTTCTCGTGCATATTCCCTATTCCCTCTCGAATATTCTGAAGACTCAGGGAAAACCAAGCAAGAGCCGTCTCAGACTCTCGCAAGAATAGAAAGTCTAAAGTTGAAGAAGTTTGCTTTTAATCTGCTTCCCTGGAGGAGATTTGAACCTGACGGAGGAACAAAGAAACTCGTTAATCCAACGCCCCGATTAACCAGTTTTCTTTCTTTGTTCCTTTGCTCGGATATAGTGAGACGGTGATGTGAATATAAGGGGAGTAGGGATGGAAGGGGGAAGTTGGTAGTGGAAGGATTTTGTGTAGTGGGAGGTGGTATTTGATGCTTTTAATGATCGTTTCATAGTAATATCGTATACGACATACGGTCACTTATACTATACACACATTATATATATATATATATATATATATATATATATATATATATATATATATATATATATATATATATATATATATATATATTATATATAGATATATATATATATATATATATATATATATATATATATATATATATATATATATATATATATATATATATATATATATATATATATATATATATATATATATATATATATATATATATATATATATATATATATATATATATATATATATATATATATATAGATATATATATATAGATGCCCCAACCTTCCTGCATAAAATATATATATATATATATATATATATATATATATATATATATATATATATATATATATATATATATATAAATATATATATATATATATATATATATATATATATATATACTATAATATATATATATATATATATATATATATATATATAATATACATATATATATACATATATATGTATATATGTATATATATATATATATATATATATATATATATATATATATATATATATATATATATATATATATAGTAGTATAATACAGAACGTCTGATAAAAGAAATCTGGTGTCATGGTCCGTAGAGTTACTTCAATCTTCAGGAGTTTAAGGAAGATTTTGAGGCCAGCTTTTCTCTCAGCCTCTGGTGCGCATGCTCATGTCGAAGGACGGGAGTAGACTGAAGTTCATGCTGAATCCTACTCTTTATATATTGGTTGGTCAGCAGGGGGTCAACTGCATGCTGCCTGCTGCTTGGCTGAGGCGGAATGTGCATCGTTGATTGGACTGCGAGAAATTTCTTTAGCTTAGCAGAGACTGCGGAACGTTGGCCTTCCATATATTCATGAGAGTTGCAACTCGACAGACTTGAACAACTCTGCGTATAATGAAACCCAGATTTCAGTTTACCGGACGCCCATTATATGAGCCAGAAACATATTAAATGCTGATTCGCGCTGTTTCCTTCTCCAGAAATGACAAGTATTGGAGAATTATTAGCGCAACGCAGTGACCAAGAGAAGTTAGTTATAAGAAAAATAGAGAAAACTCTACGTAAAATGAATGCAGTTGACGCAGTAACTCGAAAAAACCTTATATTTTTATATGATTGTTATTATTCCATAAACTGTAAATCTTCACCATACACTGTAAAAACAAAAACTCTTTTAGCCACCGAATTCAGAGAATTTCCCCCGAGTAACAAATAATGAATTTCAACGACTTGTAAATCTCTCTCTCTCCTCTCTCTCTCTCTCTCTCTCTCTCTCTCTCGTTCCTTTTTCATTGCGAATTTGTTTTATTTCTCTCTTGCCTAGTAAACCTCTCTCTCTCTCTCTCTCTCTCTCTCTCTCTCTCTCTCTCTCTCTCTCTCTCTCTCTCTCGCAGTTTAGTTGCTTATATTGACGTGTTATGTAAATATAGCGAAATGTAATTAAATGTTGTTGAGGCGCATTTTAGTTTAGATATAACGAACGTAATTTCCACCATGTGTAATTCTAACACGATGCATTGCAAGTTAATTCTGATTTAAAGTTATTAAATTAGATTAAATATTGAAGTATTGCAATACGTCATAGGTTTATTGCAGTCTGCACCTGACTCTTTATAGGAAATAGGTCATATTTGCTATTTCATTTGTCGTCATTTCACAGTTTTTGTTGTTGTTGATTCTGTGGACATTGTCGAAGGATCTGTTGGTTTTCGTTGGCAACAAACTGTTAAGGTTTGTTCTTGTTGCAGAAATGCTTCATCTTTTACAATTGAAGGATTTAATAACCTTTTCTCAATCCTTCTTATCGGGACTCGGGACCAGCTTGTTTCTATAAATCCTTGTAGCAGTTCTATAAGACAGATTGTTATTATAAATATTTCTCATTATAAACAATGAATTTTATAATTTGGTATTAAGAATAATTCACCCTTCATTGTAGTGGACTGCCCATTTGATATAATGAAACCACTCCCTGTGTGACGTCATCAGGAATCATTTGAACTTCAAAGCTATTGGGCTCATTTGGGCCTTGTTCAAGGTCACCTAAGGGTCCTACTTGTGTTTGTTGTTTGTTTTTAATGTTTTTGTTTTTTTTATATGTAAGTGTATGCGAGTGAACAAAAGAGAGAGAGTGTCGACCATCTTTCCCCTTGAGCAGAAACTGGAGAAAAGGACGCTTGTTCATTTGTATATAGTTTTGTTTATATCTTCCACTCTCTTTGGTCTTAGAGGAGCCGTTATTGTATTCAGGAAAGAATAAACAACGGTATTTTGGTGTTTTAGTCAAATTAACCAGACCCCTGAATCTTGATTTTATCTTGATAATTTTTGAAATATCTTTTGATTGGTTCAGCTTAGCCAGTTTGAGGCTTCAGGAAGAGATTGAAAGGGATTCATTCGAGGCTTCAGGAAGAGTTAGAGAGGGATTCATTTGAGGCTTCAGGAAGAGTTAGAGAGGGATTCATTCGAGGCTTCAGGAAGAGTTAGAGATTCATTTGAGGCTTCAGGAAGAGTTAGAGAGGGATTAATTCGAGGCTTCAGGAAGAGTTAGAGAAGGATTCATTCGAGGCCTCAGGAAAGTTAGATATTCATTTGAGGCTTCAGGAAGAGTTAGAGATTCATTCGAGGCTTCAGGAAGAGTTAGAGAGGGATTCATTCGAGGCTTCAGGAAGAGTTAGAGAGAGATTCATTCGAGAGCCCAGTAAGAGTTAGAGATTGATTTGAGGCTTCAGGAAGAGTTAGAGATTCATTCGAGGCGTTCCAAAGAATTCAATTAAGATTCATTTGAGACTTCAGAAGAGTTAGAGAGGGATCATTTTGAGGCGTTATTTTGTAAGAGTTAGAGAGTTATTGCATTCTGAGGCTTCAGAATAGAGTTTAGAGATCCCTTAGGCTTTCAGGAAGAGTTAGAGAGGGATTTATTCGAGGCTTCAAGAAGAGTTAAAGTGGGATTCATGATAGGCCTCAGGAAGAGTTAGAGAGGCATTCATTCGAGGCTTCAGGAAGAGTTAGAGATTCATTCGAGGCTTCAGGAAGAGTTAAAGATTCATTTGAGGCTTTATGTAGAGTTAGAGAGGGATTCATTCGAGGCTTTAGGAAGAGTTAGAGATTCATTTGAGGCTTCAGGAAGAGTTAGAGAAGGATTTATTTGAGGCTTGAAGAATAGTTAGAGATTCATTTGAGGCTTCATGAAACATTAGAGAGGGATTAATTCCGGGCTTCAGGAAGTGTTAGAGATTCATTCGAGGCTTCAGGAAGAGTTAGAGAGGGATTCATTTGAGGCTTCAGACCTTACCTCACCTTACAGACCTTACCTTCCCATTTTTGGAGAGTTGTCCATATATATATATATATTATATATATATATATATATATATATATATATATATATATATATATATATGTGTGTGTGTGTGTGTGTGTGTGTGTGTGTATGTGTGTGTGTGTGTGTGTGTGTATGTATGTATATGTATATATATATATATCTAATATATTATATATGATATATATATATATATATATATATATATATATATATATATATATATATATTATAGTGTACAGTAGAGAATACCAATTGCTTTTAACCCGAATATAGTCTTTTCCAGTAGTCAAGATCCTTAACTTCTTCTATTCTAGCTGTAAAGGACCTTTGTATACTCTCTGTTTGTGCAATATCCTTTTGATAGTGTGGGTACCATATCATATTGCAATATTCAAGTGGACTACGAACATAAGTTTTATAAAGCATAATCATGTGTTCAGTTTTTGTTGTTTTGAAGTGCCGTAACAACATTCCCATTTTTGCTTTACCTTTTGCCAATAGAATTGCTATTTGATCATTACATAACATATTCCTATTCAACATCACACCAAGGTCTTTAACTGCGTCCTTATTTGTGACTGTCTCATTAGTAGGTCCCCTATATGCATATAGCTTTCCTTCTCTATCACCATAAGTATGTGTGTGTGTGTGAGAGAGAGAGAGAGAGAGAGAGAGAGAGAGAGAGAGAGAGAGAGAGATTATTTCCCTCGTGTTATTTTTACTTGCTTCAACTCATCCTCCCTCAAACTCAAGAAAATCCCTAAATCGGGAACGGAGCTATGAAGAAATGTCGAATGAGGAGGAGGACGAGTTGTTGCCATCATTGAATATTCCGAGGCTGTGGTCACTTTTATGGCCTCAGGCAAAATTAGATTAATAGCCGCCCACTGTTTTGGGAAACAAATTGGCCCTACGTGATTTCACCCTTTTGTCTCCTGTGAGGATTCTCTCTCTCTCTCTCTCTCTCTCTCTCTCTCTCTCTCTCTCTCTCTCTCTCTCAATTAGAATTCTGTGATGCAATCAGTGATTTTTAAATTTTTATTTTGTATATTTCAAAATGGTTAATTAGACAAACAAAAATTCTCATTTGATAATTGGCATTCACTGACGGTCACCCATCCACGTAATAACCAAAGCCAGATCTGCTTACCATTGCGGATGGAGAAGGTTAGTGGCTTAGTAGCTGCCTGGCGAAAATATTGTGCGTGTGAGTGTGTTATTGTGCAAATGTATATGTTACAAATGGAAGCTGTTCCTCCTTTGACAATTTATTGTTGTTTCTTTGCTACTGACGTTGTATCTATAGTTCTCGTTGAAGGTTTGGAATTCCAAAAAATTCATATCCCTCAGAACTGATGTATGTTCTATGTATATTTCCTGATGTATACCGTATGTATGTTCCATTAAGCTTTCGTAATCTTGCTCCGTTTTCTGTATCCATGTAGTTCTTCACCTTTATATTAAATTTCACATTTTCTCTCTGAACTGTTTTCCGTCCAAGTAGGAACTCCCATATCTTCTTACCGTTGTTATTTTATCTTAATCATTAGTTTACCTCTCGCTCTCCTTCTCTCTCTGTCTCTCCCTTCGATATAAATTTAAACCTTTATAGGTAACTGACTCGGGTGTAACAATTCCAGGTCCTCCTTCTATTAATTCGCATTTTCTTTCGTCTTTGTTGCATTAGGCATGTGTGTGCGCGTGTGTTAAGACTGCTTTTAAACTAATAGCAGAAGATCTTGAATGTCCCAGTTAGTTCAAGTCCTCATATCTTCCACTCTCGCGGTATTTCTCATTTATTTATAAACAACCAAATCAAGGGGATTAAAGGCAGAAAGGAATTTCAATGAAGGTCTAATGTCGATTTAGTGGGATTCATCTTAATCCCTTTGTGGTCCAGGAACAGCGACAAATCGGCAACGGATACAGTTTCTTCTTCTCTCGAGTTTGTTCGGGGAAATTGCACTGAAAAATTGGTCATAGTTATGGCTGTGTGTAAGCAATTATTTATACATGAAATTCTCAGATTGCCCAACGCCCCAGAAACTGTTCCTGAAACGGTTTCACTAAGCCATGTAGTACCTCACTTTGAGCTATGGCTGATTGGCTTCCAAAAGATTGTCCAGTCAAACCATGTTAGACTCAGCTTGCGTCAAAACTGTAGTAAAATGCCGCATGTTGGTGACTTATCACATACACATCAAAAAATGTTGAATACTTTTTAGCGCCTTGTTGGTAATCTAACCGGTGCTACTTATGATTGTCCAGCATGTGGCAGAGATTCATTCACCACTTCCTGTTGTTGACTTATTTCCAGCTTGTTTGTGATATGTATGGGATAAGTTGCCGACACGCGTGTGTGCGTATGACAAGTTTATATGTAGTGGAGACGCACCTTTGCGTGGTTAACGAAGCTTCATTAAACCAGACTCTCTCTCTCTCTCTCTCTCTCTCTCTCTCTCTCTCTCTCTCTCTCTCTCTCTCTCTCTCTCATATGTAATGGGGATTGTAATCTTTCCCTTTGTCTGTTGCAGGAACCAGATGGAGTCGACCTGAATATTTATATCTTGAGATTTTGTTCACTTTTGGAAAACCAAATTCCTGAGTTCTTTGGGGTCATTTTTGTCAGCAGAACAGATGGTATAACAGTTTCAGTTCAAATTTAGGTACAAAATAAAGAAACTAAGTTGGAAAGTTGTATTTATACTCCAAGTGTTTGCAATGTTTACAAAGTGTCTGCAGCATATACAAAATGAATATTCAATAGTTTAATTATTTGGAAATTCATTATCAATATTACATAAATTATTCATCTTTACTGGTACATAAATATAGTACGTGAATTATGGTACATAAATCATGTAGAAATTCATCAGCGAATAGCATCTCTTCCAATGTCAGGTGTCTAAGCAAATATTTGCTTTTCGTGTCTCATGACCAAATATAAGATAACATATTCTATTACTTTTGTGAACTAATCAATTAAATGTCAGTTGTGAGGTTTCTTTAACATCAAATTTGTGATTGCAGCTGGAGAGTAAACGGTCTACTTTTGTTTTTGTTTATGTATTATTTTATTTATTATTTATTATTTTATTTACATATTTATAGCCGGTTTTATGCCTTGTTCAATAGTCTCAAAAGCATGTTGACTCCAGAATCTCATAGTTGATCGTTTTCTAAAAGAATGCATCACTAAAGGGGGTTAGTGCCATCAATGTACCTCATGCGGTGCATTACTTTGAATTTTTTGGAGCCTTCCTTTGGCTCCTAGCTGCAACCCCTATCGTACCTTTGACTGTCCCTCCGTTCATGTCTTTTTCTTCCATCTGACTTCCCTCGACCCTCTCCTAACAATTGTTTCACAGTGCAACTGCAAAAGGTTTTCCCTTCTGTTTCACCTCTCGAAACTTTTCATTCTCAGGTTACCTTTAAGCGTTGAATGACCTCATAGGTCCCAGCGCTACGCAATTGGCCTAAATTGTGCATTCCAATTCGAATTCCGAAAGAATGTAAGTTAGTTTATCTCCAAATTTATCGCCAAAGTTGAACAGTTTATCAGGAGATAGTTGGTGATTAGAGATTTGTGTCATTTACCTCTTCCCTAAAGAAATAAGTTTATCACTAAGTTTGCTGTCAAAGTTGAACTGAGTATCAGACGCTGTATGCTGATTCAGGACAGTATGCAGTTTATCGTTTTCCAAAAGGAAGTTAATTTATCAATCAGGGATATTGACGAGTTGGCAGGGAAAAGACATATCGTGCATATTCAGTGGAATTCTCTTGCATTCGGAGAAGCACGGTGTCGTCTTCTTGTCCACGGATTAGATTCGTTTATATTTTTTAGTTTCTGATGGTGTTGTCTGTAAGTAGACGGATATTGGGCTTTGAAAAAAATCCGTGATTTTATATATGCATCCTATCCAGGAGTTTTGTATTAGTTCTCGGAAAGAATTACATGAAATGAAAGAAATAAGAAACAAAACCTTAGCATCTGATTTTAATCTTATGTAATTTTCAACGTCTGAATATTGCTCTTTCTCTTACCTTCTATCATCCTTGCTTCCGTTTATTGTTGGTAGGGAAAGTTGACTAGAAAATTTCGAACTTATCACAAGTTTTCCAGTGAGTTTTGCTTTGGCCGGAAAATGGGTCAAATGATCCCATTAGCCTTTGAGAAACCTTACGTATAGGAGCAACTTCTCTACAGGCAAAAGACCGGTGAGGTTTAGTTGTTACCTTTTTCTTTTAACTTATAAGTCTCCCGCTGGAAAGTTTCATCTTACAAGACCTAATTGTCTTAGTAAGGACATAACTTTACTATATTTATACGTATATATTCATATGTGTGTGTGTATGTATGTATGTATGTATGTATGTATGTATGTATGTATGTATGTATGTTGTATGTATGTATACAGTCATACGTGCAAAAAATGTATTAACCGTGTAAACTCTTGAAAATGGGATCTAGGCTCAGATAGGCCTACGTTTAATCTTTATAGAAAATTATCTCTACGTATTCCTAAATAGGCTTGCACCTTTTTTTTCTTATTTTTTAATGGGATCTGATCCAAATGGGCATTTGCTTAATCCTTTTGAAAATGAGGTCTGTTGCCGAGTAGGCCTTCACTTACCCTTTTGGAAATTAGGGTTCATTTCCACATAGGCTTAGACCTACCATTTTTTTAACTTCTCTTCCCATTCGTTGAAAATTGGATTTCTTAGTGCAGCGTAATTTCAACAGTTTGGTTTGAAATATGAAAATGTATTGGGAGGGCGAAAGCTCACACAGGTCTTTCTCTTAGGCTTAGTTGATCCTGAAGTTCTCGAAAAATGCAATATTTTTATATTTATTTTTATTATTATTATTTTTTTTTGCTGCCCTGAAAGATCAATTATCCAACGTCATCGCAGGTCTATCGGAGCTTAATTTCGGTCGATGTCCTACTCATACACTTCTTGGGCTCCTATGAAGTCTTTTGTGAGCTTTTAAAGGACTTTTATCTTCCGGTTACTAATTATTCTGAGAAAAGCTGTTCGTATAGTTTTGGTCAAAGTTTAAATCAGTGTCCTTACTTATATATTATGGGGCAGAAATGCCCAATAATATTACTTGGAAATTAACTGCAAATTATCATCCCATTGGTCCAGTAGTAAATTTTGGGCCAAAATGACAAAAAAAATTTCGCCAAAAATACAAGATTATACTCTACTACTGTAGAATGGGAGAGCCACCCTTTAATAGGACCACCAGTCTTTTAAAATTCTTACACAAAAAAAAAAAGAAAAAAAGTTGATTTTGTAGATGAGCTTAGGTAATTTCAACTCTAAGTTCATCAGATCGATGAACTTAGAGTTTCCTACACGCGAAGGTCTAGCGTCTTTTGTTCAGAGTTTATTATACTACATTTGCGTCTCATTTTGTAAAAGTGATAAATACATTCAGTTGACAGAGTTCTATAAGAAAAATTTAAAAGATTGCCTAGAATGACTACAATTTGTTATGGATTTCAAAATTTCGTCACCTGGCTCCAAGGAAAATTGGCTCTGGGGTCCAAGTGGCCGACATGCCAAGGAGCAGTTTTATATTGAAGTAAATTTACATTTTAATCCTGTCATCCAAAATCTTTGCTGTTTTTGAAATGTAGTTGATGCAACGTTAACATCAAAGTTCAAGGTCTGGGAAGGTGAAAAGGATGATCTGAATGAGCTCTCCTTATTTTTGAGCAAAACAAAAAGTCAGACTTTTTCGAAGTCTGCTCGAAGCACCCACCCACCCCGTCCAAGGAGTTGCATCTTCTAGAGGAGAGAGAGAGAGAGAGAGAGAGAGAGAGAGAGAGAGAGAGAGAGAGAGAGAGAGAGAGAGAGAGAGAGATTTCGCCGTGATGAAAAAGTATTGAGAGAGAAATTCTGCCTAGAAAGTCCAATAAAGATTCCTCAGGATCTTCGGCCGATATCATCGAGTCAGCCAGGCTGGCTGCCGGGTCCAGCAATATTGGACCGCGGATGTTTAGAGGCTGAGAGAGAGAGAGAGAGAGAGAGAGAGAGAGAGAGAGAGAGAGAGAGAGAGTACATATTCTTCATACATATTCTTTTCTGTACATACATTTATCCAAAGGACGATAATACGTCTGCCTGCAGCTAGACAAAGTACGAGTAAAAATGTAGATGTTCTTCAGGTTGAAAACTGTAGCAGACAATTTCACGCTGTCAGGAATAAGGGAAAAATTCTCAATTCGATTTTGACTTATAATCCAAAGCCTGACTGGGTTTCATATTTAACAAGAATAGTCTTCAGGAAACTTTGGCCCTGAGTTGGAGAGAGGGGGGCGCTGGAGAGGCCGGATGGTGGGTGGGTAGGCGGTTCAGTGCCATTTGAACGTGCAAGAATCTCAGCTGCAGACTTTGAGCTGAAGGGTTTTTGGAAAGTAGGCAGAAATGACGTCATCTTTGACCTTCCTCAAGATCATATATCATAGTTAAATGATTTGAATACCGTTGTTTATGTAAACCAGGAAAAGGCGTTTGGGTAGCCAACTCCGTTGGCCTTCACGTAAAAAAAAAACAATGCGAAATCATGAGAGTTGTTCCAAAATTTAAAAAATATATAACATCATAGGAATGATTATCAAGGTGCATTGTCCACTAGGTCTGTTCTTTACTTGGACGGGTGACCATAAAATAATTAAATTACTTTGATCATCTATAAGGTCATGGGCATATGGGGCCTGCACCCTCACTCCAAAGGATTAATATTTGATCATTTATCAATGGTGGTTGAACTCCTTTGGTTCTTGATTGCTGGAAGAGAGAGAGAGAGAGAGAGAGAGAGAGAGAGAGAGAGAGAAAAGGGCCATTTGCTCTTTCACTTTATTTTCTCCCTTCCTCATCCCCTCCGTCCGCCCCATGGCCTTTCTCTCTCTCTCTCTCTCTCTCTCTCTCTCTCTCTCTCTCTCTCTCTCTCTCTCCCCTGCCCCAATCTTCTCCAAATCCATTCTAGATAAAACGTACAGATCCTGCAAGTTCATTTTTACCCTGAAGTACAACAGAGACAACCCCCTGGTTGAAGTTGGCATCTGCTGCTTTCCCCATCTCCCAGTGATGCTTTGATCCTATTAACCTTCCTCCTTTCAAGAGGTGTTCTTTACCCCTCGTTTTCTACGGGTCTGGGTTAGATAAAGTCACAGCGTTTCATATTCCCGTCACCGCTGCTTAAACACGACTAATGAAAGTCAGTTTTGTCGTCAGATGAAAATCAGTTTTGTCGTCAAATGAAAGTCGATTTTGTCGTAAAATGGAAAGTTCAAATGAAAGTCGGGTTTGTCGTCAAAAGAAAGTTCAAATGAAAATGGGGTTTGTCGTCAAATGAAAGTCGGTTTTGTCATCAAATGAAAGTCAGTTTTCTGATCAAATGGAAACTTCTTGCATATCGCAAAGAAACTCATCGAAGGGTTATCACGATCTCATTACACGCCTGACTGGGAGGGTGCTCGTTCGTTGCAACTTCGCAGCCAGCTTTCCCTGTCCTTATGAAAACCTTCTTGTGGCTCACGAGAGAATATTGAAAGTGCTTCTCGTGATGGGGTCAGACTTTGCGAGCAAAACATGTTTTTAAAATTGTTTAGGTCTCTGTTTGGTTGGGATATTGAAACTCAATCTTCTCTTAAAGACTATTACAGATAATACAATATTGAGCTTTTTATGTAATACTGATATTCGTTGGTAGGTATTTGCTTTTTATAGGATAAGAGATTTTAAGATAGTTTTAGTTCCATGTAAAGACTGGTTCTCTCTCTCTCTCTCTCTCTCTCTCTCTCTCTCTCTCTCTCTCTCTCTCTCTCTCTCTCTCTCATCGGTTTCTCACTTTCCTCCCCTTCTCCTGCTTTCATGAAGGAGGTAACGAAGTTACGAAATCATTAAATTATTAACTTTACTAAATCCGTCAAAGGGACCGACTAATTGTATCGGATTTAAAGTAGATTTATTTGGGAATTAATTTGGTAGTGAAATCCTTCAGTCGGAAGTGACCTGGAAATTCTGGTCTCTGGTGAAATGTCTGAGATGATGTTTGGTGACAGCATTTTCACTTCATTAATGTTGAATTGAAGACAATTGCTTTATCACAAAGTAACTCAAGGTTTTATTCGGTGTCACAAAAATGAGAGAGAGAGAGAGAGAGAGAGAGAGAGAGAGAGAGAGAGAGAGAGAGAGAGATAGAATCTGACTATACTCTGTTTTTTTTTTTCATCTGTCCATCCGCCGAGTGGTGTTTTTTTGTATGGTAACACTGCGTCCCGGGTTTTTTTTTTTTTTTTTTTTAATTTTGAAATAGTTACGCTGTGTAAGTTTTAAGGTAAATAAAGGATATCTGGTTGTACATTTGCAACTGAAAAGTGTTTTAATAATTTACTGTATGCGAATTACACCGTTAATATTCGAAATAGGATATTGTTATTATTGTCGAATGTAAGCTGCCTTTTCCGGGGTGGCGAATGGAACAGCCAGACGCAAATTCCATCAAACAGATGCTAACCAAGTTTACGTCATATCGTATCTGGCTGAAACGCACTTTATAAAAATTAACAGTACATACTGATATACTTACGTATAATGAAGTAATACGTTGACATCTTGCCGTAGCGAACAGCGAGAAGAAGCAATTTTCCACCCCGCCACTTGCGTTCTGGCTGTTCCATTCGCCACCCCGAAAAGGGAGCTTACATTCAACAATATAACAATAACCTATTTCGATATTAATGGTGTAATTCGCATACAGTAAATTATTAAAACACTTTTCAGTTGCAAATGTACACCCAGATATCCTTTTATATACCTAAAAAACTTACACGTAGCGTGACTATTTAAAGCCCGGGACAGCAGTGTTACCATACAAAAACAAACCCCCGAAAGCCGGATGGACAGATGAAAAAACAGAGTATAGTTAGCAATAAAGATGTTA
>NC_087222.1:8329584-8367076 GCF_015104395.2 Macrobrachium nipponense | reverse complement strand
TAACATCTTTATTGCTAACTAGTCAGATTCTCTCTCTCCTCTCTCTCTCTCTTCTTCCATCTCCCGTTCTCTCTCTCTCTCTCTCTCTCTCATTTTTGTGACACCGAATAAAACCTTAAGTTACTTTGTGATAAAGCAAATTTGTCTTCAATTCAACATAATGAAGTGAAAATGCTGTCACCAAACATCATCTCAGACATTTCACCAGAGACCAGAATTTCCAGGTCACTTCCGACTGAAGGATTTCACTACCAAATTAATTCCCAAATAAATCTACTTTAAATCCGATACAATTAGTCGGTCCCTTTGACGGATTTAGTAAAGTTAATAATTTAATGATTTCGTAACTTCGTTACCTCCTTCATGAAAGCAGGAGAAGGGGAGGAAAGTGAGAAACCGATGAGAGAGAGAGAGAGAGAGAGAGAGAGAGGAGAGAGAACCAGTCTTTACATGGAACTAAAACTATCTTAAAACTCTTTAATCCTATAAAAGAAAATACCTACCAACGAATATCAGTATTACATAAAAAGCTCAATATTGTATTATCTGTAATAGTCTTTAAGAGAAGATTGAGTTTCAATATCCCAACCAAACAGAGACCTAAACAATTTTAAAAACATGTTTTGCTCGCAAAGTCTGACCCCATCACGAGAAGCGCTTTCAATATTCTCTCGTGAGCCACAAGAAGGTTTTCATAAGGACAGGGAAAGCTGGCTGCGAAGTTGCAACGAACGAGTACCCTCCCAGTCAGGCGTGTAATGAGATCGTGATAACCCTTCGATGAGTTTCTTTGCGATATGCAAGAAGTTTCCATTTGATCAGAAAACTGACTTTCATTTGATGACAAAACCGACTTTCATTTGACGACAAACCCCATTTTCATTTGAACTTTCTTTTGACGACAAACCCGACTTTCATTTGAACTTTCCATTTTACGACAAAATCGACTTTCATTTGACGACAAAACTGATTTTCATCTGACGACAAAACTGACTTTCATTTGATGACAAGAAGACTTTCATCTGAAGACAAAACCGACTTTCTATTGACCACAAACTGACTTTCATTAGTCGTGTTTAAGCAGCGGTGACGGGAATATGAAACGCTGTGACTTTATCTAACCCAGACCCGTAGAAAACGAGGGGTAAAGAACACCTCTTGAAAGGAGGAAGGTTAATAGGATCAAGCATCACTGGGAGATGCGGGGAAAGCAGCAGATGCCAACTTCAACCAGCGGGGTTGTCTCTGTTGTACTTCAGGTAAAAATGAACTTGCAGGATCTGTACGTTTTTATCTAGAATGGATTTGGAGGAAGATTGGGGCAGGGGAGAGAGAGAGAGAGAAGAGAGAGAAAGGCCATGGGGCGGACGGAGGGGATGAGGAAGGGAGAAAATAAAGTGAAAGAGCAAATGGCCCTTTTCTCTCTCTCTCTCTCTCTCTCTCTCTCTCTCTCTCTCTCTCTCTCTCTTCCAGCAATCAAGAACCAAAGGAGTTCAACCACCATTGATAAATGATCAAATATTAATCCTTTGGAGTGAGGGTGCAGGCCCCATATGCCCATGACCTTATAGAATGCATCAAAGTAACTTTAATTATTTTATGGTCACCCGTCCAAGGTAAAGAACAGACCTAGTGGACAATGCACCTTGATAAATCATTCTATGATGTATATTCTTTAAATTTTGGAACAACTCTCATGATTTCGCATTGTTTTTTTTTTACGTGAAGGCCAACGGAGTTGGCTACCCAAACGCCTTTTCCTGGTTTACATAAACAACGGTATTCAAATCATTTAACTATGATATATGATCTTGAGGAAGGTCAAAGATGACGTCATTTCTGCCTACTTTCCAAAAACCCTTCAGCTCAAAGTCTGCAGCTGAGATTCTTGCACGCTCAAATGGCACTGAACCGCCTACCCACCCACCCATCCGGCCTCTCCAGCGCCCTCTCTCCAACTCAGGGCCAAAGTTTCCTGAAGACTATTCTTGTTAAATATGAAACCCAGTCAGGCTTTGGATTATAAGTCAAAATCGAATTGAGAATTTTTCCCTTTTTCCTGACAGCGTGAAATTGTCTGCTACAGTTTTCAACCTGAAGAACATCTACATTTTTACTCGGTACTTTGTCTTAGCTGCAGGCCAGACGTATTATCGTCCTTTTGGATAAATGTATGTACAGAAAAGAATATGTATGAAGAATATGTACTCTCTCTCTCTCTCTCTCTCTCTCTCTCTCTCTCTCTCTCTCTCTCTCTCTCTCTCTCTCTCAGCCTCTAAACATCCGCGGTCCAATATTGCTGGACCCGGCAGCCAGCCTGGCTGACTCGATGATATCGGCCGAAGATCCTGAGGAATCTTTATTGGACTTTCTAGGCAGAATTTCTCTCTCAATACTTTTTCCTCACGGCGAAATCTCTCTCTCTCTCTCTCTCTCTCTCTCTCTCTCTCTCTCTCTCTCTCTCTCTCCTCTAGAAGATGCAACTCCTTGGACGGGGTGGGTGGGTGCTTCGAGCAGACTTCGAAAAAGTCTGACTTTTTGTTTTGCTCAAAAATAAGGAGAGCTCATTCAGATCATCCTTTTCACCTTCCCAGACCTTGAACTTTGATGTTAACGTTGCATCAACTACATTTCAAAAACAGCAAAGATTTTGGATGACAGGATTAAAATGTAAATTTACTTCAATATAAAACTGCTCCTTGGCATGTCGGCCACTTGGACCCCAGAGCCAATTTTCCTTGGAGCCAGGTGACGAAATTTTGAAATCCATAACAAATTGTAGTCATTCTAGGCAATCTTTTAAATTTTTCTTAAAGAACTCTGTCAACTGAATGTATTTATCACTTTTACAAAATGAGACGACAATGTAGTATAATAAACTCTGAACAAAAGACGCTAGACCTTCGCGTGTAGGAAACTCTAAGTTCATCAGATCTGATGAACTTAGAGTTGAAATTACCTAAGCTCATCTACAAAATCAACTTTTTTTTTTTTTTTTTTTTCTTTTTTTTTTGTAGAATTTTAAAACTGGTGTCTATAAAGGAGGCTCTCCATTCTACAGAAGTAGATTATAATATGTATTTTGGCGAAATTTTTTGTCATTTGGCCCAAAATTTACTACTGGACCAATGGGATGATAATTTGCAGTTAATTTCCAAGTAATATTATTGGGCATTTCTGCCCCATAATATATAAGTAAGGACACTGATTTAAACTTTGACCAAAACTATATGAACAGCTTTTCTCAGAATAATTAGTAACCGGAAGATAAAAGTCCTTTAAAAGCTCACAAAAGACTTCATAGGAGCCCAAGAAGTGTATGAGTAGGACATCGACCGAAATTAAGCTCCGATAGACCTGCGATGACGTTGGATAATTGATCTTTCAGGGCAGCAAAAAAAAATAATAATAATAAAAATAAATATAAAAAATATTGCATTTTTCGAGAACTTCAGGATCAACTAAGCCTAAGAGAACGACCTGTGTGAGCTTTCGGTCTCCCAATACATTTTCATATTTCAAACCAAACTGTTGAAATTACACTGCACTAAGAAATCCAATTTTCAACAAATGGAAGAGAAGGCCTATTTGGCAAGCGATCACAAGTTAAAAAAATGGTAAGAGTAAGCCTATGTGGAAATGAAGGCCTATTTGACAACAGACCTAATTTTCAAAAGGATTAAGCAAAGGCCTATTGGAACAGATCTCTTATTAAAAAAAAAAAAAAAAGCTGCAAGCCTATTTAGGAATACGTGGAGATGATTTTCTATAAAGATTAAATGTAGGCCTATCTGACCTAGATCCCATTTTCAAGAGTTTACACGGTTAATACATTTTTTGCACGTATGACTGTATACTGCATATACATACATACATACACATATGAATATATACGTATACATATAGTAAAGTTATGTCCTTACTAAGACAATTAGGTCTTATGTAAGATGAAACTTTCCAGCGGAAGACTTAGAAGTTAAAAGAAAAAAAAAGGTAACAACTAAACCTCACCGGTCTTTTGCCTGTAGAGAAAGTTTTGCTTCCTATACGTAAGGTTTGTTACTCAAAGGCTAATGGAATATGTCCCTTTTTCCGGCCAAAGCGAAACTCACTGGAAAAGTTTTGATAAGTTCCGAATTCTCTAATCAAATTTCCTTATCAACGATAAATGGAAGCAAGGATGATAGAAGGTAAGAGAAAGAGAAATATTCAGACGTTCAAAATTACATAAGATTAAATTCAGATGCTACGATTTTGTTTCTTATTTCATTCATTTCATATCATTCTTTCCGAGAACTGACACAAAACTCCTGGATAGGATAAATATATAAAATCACGGATTTTTTTTTCAAAGCCCAGTGTTCGTCTACTTACAGCAAACACCATCAGAAACTAAAAAAAAAAACAACCAAACGAATCTAACCCGCGGACAACGACGACGTCATCGTGGTCCTCCGAATGCAAGAGAATTTCTGCTAAATATGCAAGATATTTCTTTCCCTGCCAACTCGACAATATCCCGGATGAGCGATGACAAAGAAACCTTGTTTCTTCTGACAGAATTCCCGTAGTTCCAGAACTGTTTGATACACATTTAACTTTGACGGTAAAATTGACGATAAAGTAACTTTCTCTTGGAAAACGATAAACTGCATAATATCTTGAATCAACATAGTATATCTTCTGATACTTCGTTCAACTTTGACAGTAAACTTAGTGATAAACTTATGTCTTTAGGGAAAAGACAATTACACCATTCTGGAATAAACAAATATCTTCTGATAACTGTTCAACTTTGGCGGTAAATTTGGTGATAAACCAACTTACATTCTTTCGGAATTCTGATTGGAATACAAAATTTAGACCAATGGCCAAGCGCTGGGACCTATGAGGTCATTCAGCTGAGAATGAAAACTTTTGAGAGATGAAAGAGAAGGAAACCTTTTGCAGTTACATTATGACAATTCTTAGGAGAGGGTCGAGGAAAGTCAGATGGGAGAAAGCGAATCTGAACGGAGGTACAGTCAAAGGTATGAAAGAGTTGTAGCTAGGGGCAAAGGGACGCTTCAAAAAATGTTTAAGTAATGCCTACAGTGCACCGCATGAGGTACATTGATAGCACTAACCCCCTTAGTGACGCATTCTTTAGGAAAAACGATCAACTATGGCAATTTCTCGGAGTCAACATATTTTTGAGATTATTGAACCGGCTATAATAATATTATATAAAATAACAACTCAAACGCAGACGTTTACTCTCCTCCACAATCACAATATGATGAAAAAACCATACTTTTGACATTTAATTAATTAGTTAACATAAGTAATGGGCTATGTTATCTTATATTTGGTCATGAGACACGAAAAGCAAATATTTTCTTTGACACCGACATTCAAATAGATGTCATTCACTGAAGAATTTCTACATGATTTATGTACCATGATTGATTCATTACTTATTCATTGTTAATAAATGTATCTTTTATAATGCAACTCTCTCATTTTCATTACCTGTTAGAGTGGAGAGAAAGAGGTGAAGAGATAGAGAGAGAGAGAGAGAGAGAGAGATAGAGAGAAAGGAAAGTCGCGAGCCATTGGTTTGTTTGTTGTTTGCCTTGACGCTCGAGTTACACGTTTACCAAATGAATAATGAGGAAATAACCTCATTACACATGTACTATATTTATGTACCAGTAAAGATGACTTATTTATGTAAAATTAAAAATGAAACTCCAGATAATTAAACTACTAAATATTCATTTCGTATATGTTGCAGACACGCTGTAAACATTGTAAATACGCCAATTCGATATAATTTAACACACACTTGGAGTATATATTCAACTTCCAACTTAATTTTCTTTATTTTGTACCCACATTTGAACTGAAACTGTAAATACCATCTGTTCTGCTACAAAAAAATACCCCCAAGAACTTGGGAGAGGTATCAGTAAAAATTTGGTTTTCCAAAAGTGAACAAAACCCAAAGACATAAATATTCAGGTCGACCTTATCTGGTTCTGCAACAGACAATGGGAGGGATCGCTGTGCCCATTACATGAGAGAGAGAGAGAGAGAGAGAGAGAAGAGAGAGAGAGAGAGAGAGAGAAAACAAGTCAAGTTTGATGATGCTTCGTTAACCACGTAATGGTTTTCATCACACCACAGTGAAACGTGTCATAATTACACGTCGGGAAACTTTATCACATGCTTATCACTAACATGTTTTGAAAATAACATTTTCTAACAGCCGTAACGGGAATACGAATCTTTGGCACATCATACTGGATAATCATATGAAGCAAAGGTAAGGACAACCAACAATGTGTTACTGCAGTGCTGAGGCAACCTGAGCCTAACATGATTTAACAAAATCTTTTAGAAGAAGCCAATCAACCAAAGCCTAGAAACCACCTCAGGCACAAATTCAATGGTGTGGGCTGGCAACTGCATCCCTAAAAGATCTGTAAATTACCCAGAAGGCTGTACCCTTATGGAACCACCCTTCCCAAAAGGGGAAATGATGTATATTGATAATTCCATGTCTATGTGGATGCGAATATAAATCAATCTTTTAAATTTGCGGATGCAGATGCGGATATTTGACCATACCCTCTCGTATGCGGATACTTTGTAAATGTAAAAATAATTTAGGTATATTCAATTGTTCGAGACGATTTTCAGCCAAATAATTCAAAGTTTTGTTACCACATATTATTTGATGTACTAATTGAAAGTATAAATAAGTGATACTCATGTATGTGTGTGTATACTTTTATATAAACGTACAAAGAATAACAGCAATACACGAAAGTTTTAGTTGTCTTGGCACAAGGTTATTTCATGCTCAATGTCTCATAAGGTTAACAAAACACAAAGCTATTCTTCGCAAGAGAGAGAGAGAGAGAGGAGAGCGAGAGAGAGAGATTCCCTAAAAAAGGCAATACCCTGCCATTATGATTGCAACTGCTGTGAATGACTGAAATTACTAAAACAAATATGCTATAAACAGAGCGACTATACAGTATATACTGTATGAAATGTTCAAACTGTGACTCATTGTCCTGTACAGTAAAAATAAATCAAACGCTAGTGCTTCTGATTCCACTGAGAGAGAGAGAGAGAGAGAGAAGAGAGAGTAGAGAGAGAGAGAGATTTATTTCCTTAAAAAAAGGCAATACCCTGCCATTATGATTGCAACTGCTGTGAATGACATGAAATTACTAAACAAATATGCATAGCAGAGCGACTTATAAAGTATATACTGTATGAAATGTTCAACTGTGACTCATTGTCCTGTACAGTAAAATAATCAAACGCTAGTGCTTCTGATTCCACTGAGAGAGAGAGAGAGAGAGAGGGAGAAATTTCCTTAAAAAAGGCAATACCCTGCCATTATGATTGCAACTGCTGTGAATGACATGAAATTACTAAAACAAATATGCTATAGCAGAGCGACTTATAAAGTATAATACTGTATGAAATGTTCAACTGTGACTCATTGTCCTGTACAGTAAAATAAATCAAACGCTAGTGCTTCTGATTTCACTGAGAGAGAGAGAGAGAGAGAGAGAGAGATAATCCACGCAGATTCAAGACTAGACAAAAAACGAAAGAAAATGGTAATTATTAGAAGGGAGGACCTAACGAAATATTTCCAAACCAGATTCAAAGAAACAGACAACAAACGCAAGAAAATGGTAATTATTAGAAGGGAGGACCTGAACGAAAATATTTCCAATCAAGAAATGGCGAGTATTTTTAAACCCGGGTAAGGTGCTATTTAAAGAGTTAAATTTACATCTGAGGGGAGAGAGATAAACGAACGATAAGATTTAAAAAAAGGATGAGAAGATATTGGAATTCGTACTTAGAAGGAAATCAGCTCAAGCGAAAAAAGGTGAAACTTACTAGAAGAGGGAAGAACTGACATGGATACAGAAAACGAAGTAAGGCGTTAAGAAGTTTAATGGAATATATAGAGAGAATACATCAGGAATATACATAGAATATACATCAATCCTGAGGGATATGAATCCTTAGGATTCCGAACTTTTGGCGAGAACTAGATACGAATAAGAAATATACTCGGAGAGGTCGGCTCATCAATGAGCTACGCGCATGTGGGCGGAGCTCTTGTGACGCCAAAGTTTCGGAGACTGTGGCCGAGGTTTGACCTGACTAGAGGTAGTCTACTTGACCTGTGCACTTTTATTAACTTCCAGCAGCCATGCCTTCCGTTTGTGCTGTTTTTTTGGATGCCATAATAATAGCAAAAAAACATTAATATGGGTATTCGATATTTTAGTTTCCCAAAGGAAGAAAAAAACGAAGAAGAGAAATGGATGCATGCTTGCAAACGCGCAGACGATGTTAAACTGGAAGCGTGTTCTAATTTGTTCAGTCCATTTTAAAGCAGAGGACTATGCTGATGACATGAAGTACCGACTCCTGGGAATTGAAAAACCGAAAAAATCAACGTGCACTGAAGGAAGAGGCTGTGCCATCCATTTTTGTACCTAATGGTAAGTTAAAAGTTGAGCAATTTGCCCAAAAAACCTGCATGATACATTTCTTCCCTTCGACTCTATTTTCCTAAAATATTTTAAAGTCTGTGACACCTAGATTAACGAAAAGTAAATTGCATTACACTATCAAATTAAAGTTCTCTGCCGTTGCCTTTAAGTAACCATTAAATATATAAAAAAAATATTCAGTTTTTTGTTCTTTAAGTATAGAATTGTTGTTGTGATTTCATAAAATCTGAAATGCAACACTGCCTTTCAGGTAGCAGTGTATCTGAAAAGAAGGAGGATAGGCGTGCACGAGCCATAAAGCGAGGACTAGGACAAGAGGACAGCCCATAAATGTTAGTGAAATGGAGAATTGTCATTCAGAGACCAATGAAGTTTCTCCAGAAGTCTCTGTTCAAGAAATTATTGCACAGCCTGAAGAGAGTTCTGAACAAAATACAATTAAACAAGTAGAGGAAGCGTAAGAGCTAAAGAAAAAAATAGAGCAATTGGAAAAGACCAATCAAGAACTCCTGAAACTGGTTAGTCAGAAATGGAAGTGACAGAACCTAAGTTTCACATTAACTGAAATAAACAAGTTATTTCAAAACCTGTGCTAAGTCAACACAGATAAATGCTCTCATAACTAATAAGCCTGTCAGTCAATGGAGCGATGAAGACATATCGTCAGCTTTCACTCTCAGAAGTATGAGCACCAAATGCTATTCATATTTGACGAAGCTGGAAGCAACTCATAAACTACCAATATGATGAGTCTAATGGGCATAAAAAACTGACTGATATTATTATAAATGTTGAAAAGCTGGCTTTGCCGTAGTGGCAATTGTCCATGATCTTGGCCCTACTAATTTGCTGGTTGGAAAGAATTCGGGATTGATCCTCTTAACCCTGAGAAAGTCTTTTTTAAAAACCCATGTGCTGACAGGAATGTCTTCATATTTGCTGATGCTCCCCATTTGAGTAAAGTAATTAGAAATCATTTTCTGGGCCACGGTTTTTTTATGGAAAATGGAAATAGTGTATCTGATAGCCTGTGTCCGTGAAATGCTAATGAAAACTGTATCAGAGTATGCCTTAGCATATAAAATTAATGAAACACATATCAATGTAAGTGGCTTACAAAGACAGCGTGTAAAGTATGCTGTACAGCTACTTTCAAAGTCATGTGCTAAGGCATTGTATTTTTTAGGAGAAAGGGCTTACTGGAGAGCACAAAGGAAGGAAACTGCGATTTTTATAGCTAGTGAATGAATGGTTCGATGTCATGAATTCCTCTATGATATTCGGTGACATAAAAGCCCGCAATGCATTTGGGATAAATTTGGATAGCCAGAAAGTGCTCTACAAAAATGGTTGATGCTATGAATGAGGGTAAAAAACCCAAAATTGAATTGCCTTTACAAATTCTAAAAAGGTGTGATATTATCTTGCCAATCATGATTGGGCTACATAACATGCTAAAACAGTCATGACATTTCTTTTATTATGACACAGAGATTAATTCAAGACTGTCTGAAAGTTTTTTTTTGGATGCATTATGCCAGATGAGGGGTTGCATGATCATCCCAATGCAGTTAATTTTAAATACAGATTGAAAAAAACTTTTTGCTAGATAGGGATATTGAACTTGTTAGCGATAAGGCAAACTGCGACAAAGGAAATGAAAACCTTGACCCGTTATCCCATGAAATGGTATCATCTGGACGTGATGGAAACGGACCTGATAAATCTTTCCATGACAGGGAACTGGCCTTAGAAATATGTATGACAAACATCATTTTTAGAGACCTGGAATTTGATGGGGATCTTAAGAATGACGAAATGTTTTCTGAGGAAACAGAATTTGCTAAATGTCAAAAATCTGGAGACACCACGGGATCTGTTATCGAGGAAGAGTCCTTAAGATATATCGGTGGATATGTAGTGAAAAATTTTTCCTTTAACACATCCAAATATAGGTACATTGTTAACAGCACGTGAGAGACATGGGTCCATTATATAAGTGAAGGAAAACTCTATGCACCATCAGACGACTTTTTTTTCTAAACTAAAAATTTGTAGAGAAATTTTTACAGCAATTCATGGCTATGGTCTTAGACCAGGAACGGAATGCATAAAAACAATGGCTGCTGAAATGAAATCTGTTGTTGCTGGTGTTCCTGACGAGGTTGTGGAATTTTTTGCCAAAATATCAGTGTTTTTTTAGAATGCGGCACCTCAACAACATTATCGACATGAGTAAAAAGAAACAGAGGACTTGCAGGAGTACAGTAAGAAAAACTATGAAAACAACAACTTAGTTTTTCCCCTCGGGGTCCACACCTGGCTCGGTGACAAACAAACTCATATTTCATTCTATCACCATTAAACTGTCATCTTTGTTCTGTTAATCTGTACCAAAACAACTTTCTCTATGTTAATCCTTAACTCGTTGTGTAAGATTTAGTATCAAAGGCAACTTTCTATACGTTAATCCATACCTCTTTGGTTAGGGATAAGTGAGTCAATACATTACAGTATTTGTGTTCCCTTGAAAGGTACTCTAAACCCTATGACTTTGTTTGTAAGCATCAGATTATTATGAAACTCTGATGTATGGTCTGCCATAAGGAAAATCTGTACTCTAAGTAAAACAAAATAAAACTATTTATACATTAAGAAGTATTTTTTTGGAAAGGTATCCTTGCATCGTGTTACTATGTATACCTGTCAGAGTCAGTGCTGTCAGGGGAGACTGTTCGTAGCGTGACGTCATGCGCAGAAGGGGAACGTATTTTCGCTCGCTGTTGAGCCGACCTCTCCGAGTATATTTAAAGGACCCTCCGAGTATATTTAAAGGACCTTGGAAACAACAATAAAATGTCAAGGGAGGAATATCTTCCATTTACAATAGAAGTGAAGTAATAAATTAGGTGGGCGAGTGTCCCCAATACTTTTGTAGCTAATTATATCGCTGCTGAATTACACGGCTAATCACGACGATGATTATGATCATTATGTGTAATTAAAAATATTCAATTTCAACTTTGGGACTACGAAGTGGAATGGTGTTCGTATGGAAGCTGTTACCAGGGTCAGAAAACATAATATAATAATAATAGAATAAGAAGCGGTATCCCCCGACAGTATCTCATCTATCCACCAACACATTTCCCTTCCCCTCCCTCTCATACAAAAAATGATACCAATTTGTGTCGAAACTTGTGTGTGTGTGTTTATATACATAATTTAAACGTAACAGTGTACCACAACTCCGCACATTCTGTTACAGACCAACAACCGACAGAACTCCACTCTATAGCACTAAATGAAACTACAAACACACACACACACACAAACCAAACTTGCTTCAGACAGAGTATTTCCATAATCTGATGAAAGAGCAGACCTGTGCAACTCAGCACTGACTGACTCCTTCCAACTGAGAACCGCAGAATTGACATTTCTGTTTAAATACAAATGATTTTCTCTCGAAGCAATGAACCAATTTCATCCTCAGAGCCAAAGGTTGAAGAAGGCTCCAGGAATTACAAGATGGGAATCTCTACTCTATTTAGTCACAATTTAACATCATGCAGCTGCTACAGGAAACGTGTCCTGAAGAAAATTGTCTTAATTAATTATGGAATATAAATATGAATAAATCAAGAATATTTAAATGGTGGAAATTAAAAATCATTGTCCTTTTCTTTGAGTTACAAAATAGGCCACTGTGACATAAAATTGGTATTGCACGTTGAGTTGTAATTTATTGTAATTTTTAGGGAGTTGGAACGGCCATTCTATAATGAAGTGAAACGCCCATATTTTATAGCGAGTTGAAACGATTGTATATATGATGTATAATCACTGTATTGTACAGTATAGTGAATTGAAATTACTGTACTTTATAATGAGCTGAAACGATTGCATTGTATATTGTATATTGAGAAGAAATTATTGTACTAGACTACCTACTCTCTCTACCAAGGGACAAGAATTGCATCTGCTGTAAACGCTTTCACAAACACTATCCCGAATTTGGGCAAAAACAGGAAACACCATCTAGCAAACACTTAGCACTTTTAATTTCGTTTTATTAGGCGTTAAATTGCATGCGCAGTCAAGATCAACAGCTGAGGTCATTAGCATACTTGATTTCAGCAAATATCGCGGCAGAGAGAGAGAGAGAGAGAGAGAGAAGATTGAGAGAAGAGAGAGAGAGAGAGAGAGAGGTCAACTCTCGTCTAAGTAAACAAGCAGTTGTTGGAAGTCTAACAATGGGTCAAAATCACTAATAAAAGACAAAATATTTACGACATTCATCCCATAATGGATACGTCAGCACCACGATAAGACGTGTCATACACACACGTCGGCAACTTATCTCATACATATCAAAAAAAGGTTGAAAACAAGTCAGCCACCGTAAGTGGAGAACGATCCTTCGGCCAATGCTCGAGTATCGTATGAAGCACTGGTTAGAACTACCAAGCCGTCGTTGACTTGTATTCAACATGTTTGTGATATGTATGCAACGAGTTGACGACATGTTTATGACATTTTTCCGCTAAAAAAACAGGTCAAGTGTTACGGGTTCAGTATGAAATCATCGTTGTACATTTGAAAAGATTTTCCTCCTTATATCCGAGATTCCCTGAAGCTGGGATGAATTGAAAGGCATTCGGCGTCTTCTGTTAGTTAGAACTGCCCTAGATCAATGTAAAACACCTTAGCTCTGCAACTTTACTACTCATATCGGAATATTATGTTCCTTACTCCTCTTCTGTGACGAAAGGAATTTATCTTTATGGGCAAATCACAGAAATATTCCCAATCGTCTAGTCATTTTTAGCAACAAAATTCAGTCCTTCAGTCGGGAGTTTCGGACGGCGTGTACGACATCAGCAATATCCAGAAGCAGAAGCAATATTCCATTTTATGGATGACCCAAACCCTAACTCCCGCCCCCACCCACCTCTCACGAATTCATGGGATCCAGTCCGGGTACATCCACCCCCTCCGCCTTGAGGTTGGAGAAATATAGAGCGGAATTTGAAGGCTGGGCACTTTGAGAAAAGATTAGATTAGATTATAAAATTTTTGGCACATAGCCAAGCGCCGGAGCGAGGGGCCATTCAGGGCATATATATCTTTAAGAATAAAAGTCACTGTCGTGCAAACAAACATACACACAACCGATTAACATACAAATCATTCATTCATAAAAACCAAACAAGGAGCCTAAAACAATTAAGAGAAAATTAAAATTCATAAAAAGACCAATATTTTTTAAAAATGTCATAATTTGCTCTGCCTGAGCACCTTAACCTAAAATATCGCCAAGAGACTTATTTGCCAGCAAACAAGCTCTACGTTTGTTTTCAAAATGAGGGCACTCCACCAAAATATGCACCACAGTCAAATCCACATGACAAGTGGAACAGCGAGGAACCTGCCTATCCGCTCCACTCATCATTAGATACCCGTGAGTATATTTAGTGTGGCCAATACGTAATCTAGCTAAAACTATCTCAGACCTTCTATCCATCCGGCTATGAGGCCAGGATGAACAGAAGGCCTAATCGATTTCAATTTAAGATTATTATCTAAAGTAGACCAGTGGGCCTGCCACTGGTCTCTACAATAAAATCGAATGGTACTTTTTAAAATCAGATACAGGGACGCCCATGTTGGAAATGTGCCTAAGCCTAGTTGTAGCCTTAGCAGCAGCGTCGGCTCGCTCATTCCCAACAATTCCAACATGGGACGGAGCCCACAAAACCTAACAGAAAATCCTCTTCTATTAATTAAAAGATAAAACTAATCTTGTACTTCTTGCACTAAAGGGTGGCAAGAGACTAGGCTTTTTAGAGAAGATAAAACACTCAAAGAGTCGGTAAAATGGTAAAACCTTGTTAGTACAAGAAACTATAAAAAATATATTTAAGAGCAGTCAAAACTGCCAGCAGTTCAGCTGTAAAAACAGAAGAATTAGAAGGAAGCTTCTTTTTAATGATATTACCACTAGTCACTACAGAGCAACCAACACCATCAGAACCCTTCGAGCCATCAGTATATATATGATGAGAATCACCATGTTCGGAAGCATGGTCCAAGAACTTGCCCTCAACTGGTCACCAGAACTGTTGCTCCTGCTGTCCCTAATTGGGCAAATTTCTAGGCATGGTCTATTCCAAGGAGGAAACTTTGAGGGTGAAATTTCAGCTACTGCTGGAGGAAGTAATCCCACCTCCCTGGGAGAGCTTGCTAGTCGGACCTCAAGAGGCTTTGGCAGTCTCGGTCTATTTGGGGCTCTGTCAGTTGGTTCTCTAACGAACTTATAGTTAGGGTTTAGCTTTGACGTAAGTATTCTTGATATGGCTCTCAAGCCTAATTCCTCCCTACGGATAAATAGTGGGGGAAAACCTGACTCAATATATAGGCTTTCTACTGGTGAAGTTCTATAGGCTCCCGTACAAATACGTAAAGCCATATTATGGACAACATCTAATTTCTGCAGTGTTGTCTTGCACGCACAACCATAAACTTGGCAACCATAATCAATTTTGCTTAGGCATAAAACCTGGTACAGTCCTCAAAAGGGTGATTCGATCTGCCCCCCAGTTAAAATTAGACACAACTTTAAGAATATTAAGTCGAAGCTTCACGTTACATACAACTTCATTAACATGTTGAGTAAAAGTTAATTTTTTTATCAAATGTAACGCCTAGAATACTTAATGCTATCTTCATAAGGTAAAATCGAATCGTTTAAAAACAGCGTAGGGATCTCTTCCACTCTTCTTAATCGACAAAATCGTATAGCTTTGTTTTTTTTCTGGTGAAAATTTGAACCCTTTAGCACTGGCCCATGATGTTGAAGCATTAATAGCAGTCTGGATCATTTGACAAGCTTCAACAGCTGTGGACTTACTACAGATTATTGCAAAATCATCAGCAAAGGCCAGACCATGCACCCCAACAGGAACTTGTTCTAGTAGACCGTTTTACAGCTACATTAAAGAGTGTTGGACTAAGGACGCTTCCCTGATGTAACCCTTCTTCTTGAGGGTAAGCAGAAGAAATGTAAGAGCCCACTCTTACTTTCAGGTAACGTTTCTGACAAAAAATCTTTAAGACAATAAAAACAAAATTACCCACACAACCCCACTCTACAAGTTGCAAAAGGATACCCCCTCGCCAGGTAGTGTCGTAGGCTTTTTCTAGATCAAAGAACACTGCAACAGTCTGGTTTTGCACAGCAAGCATTCTGTATCTTCCCGAGTAAGGAACATCAAAGGGTCGAAGTACTTCTATTTTTCCTAAAGCCAACTGCCGATTAGATAAAAGATTCTTTGAATCCAAATACCACACAAGTCGAGCATTGACCATCCTCTCATAAATCTTGCTAACACAACTAGTTAGAGCAATTGGCCTATAGTTCTTAGGAAGGAAGGAATCTTTAAAAGGTTTTAAAACAGGTACAATAATCGATATCTTCCAAGACTCTGGTGAAGTTCCTGAAAGCCAACTGTTTAAAATGTTTAAAAGAAATTGTTTTGTACTTCTAGGCAAATTAAAAATAAAACATTGAGTACAGTATATCATCTTCCCCAGGAGATGTTGGGGAAGATAACGAGATTGCATGATCTAATTCTTTCATGGTGAAAGGGAGATTATACGACTCTGAATTTAAACTAACAGCAGGAACAACTGTGTACCGTCCCTAATATTCCTGAATGCAGGAGAGTAATGTAGGGCACTAGATATATTTGGAGAAATGCCTACCAAAGGTTTCTGCAACTTCTCCAGAATCAGATATGAAGAAGCCATCAATTTTCAAAATAGGCAAGGGAGATGGAGAAAATTTCCCTTGCAGCTTTCGGATTCTGTTCCAGACAAACGACATAGGGGAATCATATTTTAATTCACTTATATATCTATAAACGATTCCCTCTTTGCCTGCTTAAAAGTTTTCTTTTGCTTAGCAGAGCTCTTTTATAGATAATTTTATTTACCAGAAAGGATATCTACGATATCTCTTGTAGCAAGTTCTTGTTATCTTTCGGCTCAAGGCGCATGCATCACACCACCAGGTACTAGAGGACGACGAGGCTTACCAGAAGTTCGAGGAATAGACAGCATGGCACCACACAGCAATATAACTGATTAAATACTCATAAGCGGATGTTGGGCTCTGAAAATCTTTTATATCTTGATCAACTTCAGTAGATTTTTTGAATAATCCCCAGTCAGCCTCCCCTACCTTCCATTTTGGTAAACATGGAGATGGAATATTTTTCATAAACTTTAAGTGAATGGGCCAATGATCACTGCCATGATCATTCTGGTCTACTACCCACTGGCAATCTAACCTCAAGGACGAAGAGCAGATAGTGAGGTCAATGGCTGAGTCAGTATTATGAAAAACATCATGTCTTGTAGGGGAACCATCATTCATTAAAGTGATGTCATTTAAGTCAAGCAGCTGTTCTATTATTAAACCCCACCGTCGCAGTTTTGGCTCACCCCAGAGGGTGTGCTTGGCATTAAAATCCCCCATCAAAATGAAAGGTTTAGGAAGCTGGTCTATCAATGTCTGAAGATCATTAATTCTAGCTGACGAGGATTACCCTGTGCATCCTGTAACCTACTTTCTAATGATGGATCTAGGTATAAAGAAGAACAAATAGTGATCCATTTATAATTGAAAATTTTGAACTGCACAAGCCTGCAACACAGTGTTCAATTGAACAACCCTATGATTAACAGACTTGCGGACTATGATGCCTGTGCCTCCCTGAGCACGTACACCTATCAGGGGTGGAGACCTATGGAATGAATAATTAAAACCCAAGTTGGGAGTGTTCTCTCCCCAACTTTGTCTCCTGAAGACACATTGCAGATAGATCATGATCCTAAACAGAACCCGAACTTGCTCTCTATTTGGTATAAAAGCCACGGATGTTCCACTGCATGAGAGCCATTATTTAGAGGAAGGGATCTTAAAATTCCCTACTATTTAGGAATCTGTGTCTGGTGAGAGAGATCTTATCAGTTTTACCAGTACTATTTGACCTAGATCTAGGTGTTACAGATCTTTAGAAGATGGGCTTTCACTTGCCCTTTCAGTTTTACTTTTGTTTTTCCTACGATTGCACTGTAATGACAGGATCAGGTGAGGGCTCAATGTCAGGCAATGTCCCTGACAGAGAGAAGTCGTCACAATTGAGACCTGGCTTGAACCCTTGAAACAACAGGGTCCTGGCTTGACCAGAGTCTCTGCAAACATGGGATACCCCACCAGGGGGGGCATGGGAAGCCCCACCAGGGGGGGCATGGAGGCCCCACCAGGGGGGGCACGGGAGGCCCCACCAGGGGGCACGGGAGCCCCACCAGGGGGGACAACGGAAAACCCCACCATGGGGGCACCGGGGAGCCCCACCAGACGGGGCCACCAGAAGAGGCAGTATTTAATTGTTGAGCTTTCAAGCATCCGAATAAGTTTTGCTGCCCAACAGCTTCTTGGCCTGTCCCACACTGATGTGTTTCGTCAAGAGATTTTATTAATGCATCTTGTTCTTTCTTGAATGCACTACATTTCTTATCACGGGCTCGATGTTCACCCTTACAGTTTACGCAAATTACTGGTCCAGAACATTCCTCGTGCTCAGGCTGGCCACACGATTCACAGAGTTTATTTCTGGTGCAAACGTTAGAGGAGTGTCCAAAGCCAAAACATTTAAAGCACTGGAGCACTCTCGGTCTATAAGGACGAACTTTCATGATTTCACTTTCAAGAATAACTTCAGATGGCAGAGAAGAACTTTTAAATGTTAAAATAAGCATCGATGAGCGGCACTTTAAAAACCTTCCAAACCACGTCTGGACACATTTCCAAAATTTCCTCCTCATCCATTTCATGTAGATCTTCATTAAATATAACACCCTTCGCGTAACTAAAATTATATGAGGTTTTACCTCTTTTATCATACCCTCAGGATCAAGCTTCAAAATTTAGGAGCATTATTGATTGAATATCTGTCTTGGTATGTACTAAAAACTATTGCGCCAAAGCGAGTTCATTCAGGACTCCCAACATTGCCGATCTTCTGGCTTACCAACCTCTTCACTTTGAAGAGGTTGCCTCTCTCACCATGCGTTGTAATAATTAACCACTTAGCTGGGTCTGGTGATCTGGAGGTTTTACTTATTTTACTAGTATCTTTAGTTTCATTAGGTGGTCTATAAATCTCAAGATACCTAGGGACCTCTTTTGCCTCTACAAGTCCAACACTCAATGAATCTGATCTGAACTCTCTGTAGGCTTTGTGAGCTGCCGATTCGTTATTGAAAAATACCCAGAATAAAAAAACAAAAAAAAACCATAATTTTTTGCCAAGTCTATTCCTTACTTCTTTTACTTTACCAAATTTACAAAATTCATTAAATACTGTTTTCATAATTCCTAGTCTAAAGGACTGGTTTCACATATAAAATGCTTGTAACAGGAGGTCCTTTGAAAAAGGCTCCAAAGTTACAATGGAGGAATTACCAGAATTTCCCATGTTCTTATCCTTGCCCAAGTCGTCAACAGAAGGGTTTAATGTCTCCATAAGACGCAGATTTGATGATTCGTCCAGGTAGCCCCCCACCCACCATGGAGCCACATTTAGAGGACAGTGTTATCCCATACAGGGCTGCCCTAGGGGTACCACCCAGATATACACCCCACCCTCAGTGCTTAAGGCGTCATGATGTCCGTCGAGATCAGACCCAGCACTAAGAGCAGGTTTGACATATAAACTTTCCCTCGCTCGACCACGTTAGGTACTCGAGTTCTACGGGTGAGGTGGCATGCCAACCATCCTCACCCTCCACCAAATCCAATGAGTAAGTCCAAATCATGTCCAAAAACCAATCCAAAGTCATCAACATAAAATCCGAACCTTATAGGGGAGGAAGCAGAAGGATGAAAAGTTTTAGTAAAAGGAAAAGGGCTGACTCATTTAGTTGGATCAACAGCTGGGCACCAAGGCCCAGGCGAGAAAGCAGTTTCCCACCAGGCATCAGGGCCCAGCTGCCGAACCCTAAGGCCCCATCCTCGGCAAGGCTTCAGCATCTGGGGGGATTTTGAGAAAAGAGGTCGCTGGACTGAATGGAAAACTGGGCCTTTAGACTGAAGGAAATATGAAAATAGTGGACGATTAATGTTTACTTGATCCCGAGAAAGGCAATTTCAGGTGGATGTCTATTTAATATTCATAATTTTCGTGTTCATAACAGCTGGAGGGACAACTGGATTTTGCGAGTTGGTGGTTAATGTAAGTCATCAAATGCCAAAAACGACGAAAAGTGAAATATTTTACTTTTAGGTATTTCATACAGGTTAGTAATAATATTCACAGACCTGTAGTTCCTTTACTCCATCATACACTTTTACCTTTGCGTGGAAGCAGATTAAATATACATCTATCTTTTTTCAGTATAAAATACCTTGGTCAAATATGGTTCTCCCTCTCTTATGTTTCCTGGAAATATTCTATTAGTTCGTCATATGACACCTCAGGACTGGAGAGCACCAGGTGAGAATTAACTTCAGAGAGAGAGAGAGAGAGAGAGAGAGAGAGAGAGAGAGAGAGAGAGAGAGAGAGGGGTGTAATTTCTTATTGAGAGTAATTTCGTAATGTCAAAAGACTGATATAAATCAGTGTGACCCGAATAATAATCGTTCAAAGTCTTCGGGAAAGTTTCCAAAAGTTTCTTCCAGAATTCCCTGGTATCCTACCTACTTCACGAACGAGAAATCTCCCTGACTCCTTTTAGGCGCCACTCGAGGACGAATCTCAGGGAAATATCCAAGCAACCCCCAACTCCACCAGAATGGAAAAATAGATAAACTGCATCATTGACTATCAATAACGACATCGTTTTTAAACGTTAAAATGGAATGGGATTGAATACAGAAGTTAGGTCAGCTAAGCGCTGGGACCATAGGCTATTAAAGAGGAAACCCTCAAAGCAGCAGAGCACACACTATGAAACAACTTGTCGGGAGATGTTTGAGGAAAGTTAAACCCCAACGGGGGGGGGGGGGGAAAAAAAAAAAAAAAAAAAAAAAAGTAAAAAAAAAAAACTAGAATATGAACGAGGTTCAGTAAACCCAATGAAAGAAGTTGCAGCAATCTAGGGGCTTCAGAAGGACCACAGCAAAGACCTCAGTATGTCTTCAGGTTGCCACCATATGAGGTGCACTGACGGCACACCCCTTACGGAGTGAACGTTTAAAGTGAACGCAACTCAAAATGCTCGCTACAACAATCTCCAACCGCGTGGAAAACCCACTTGTGAATCAAAGCGAAAACAGAACAAAATAATATACGATTAGATAAACAACTGAAAAAGCACAATATAACAATATAAACCAGAGGTGTAAACAGACACTATCAGAAGCACATCAGTCTGTCCTTCAAACTTCCCACAGGAAGAGGAAAAGGATCATTTCCTCTTCAAAGCAACGAACGACGGGAACAAACCATGACTCTCATGAATTGTCTTTGTCACTTGTTTGTTTCCTATTTTTTTTTCGATTCTCTAGCGACGGAGGAGGACTAGCCCCACCAGAGGACATGTCCCCCTTGAAGGAAGCCTTCTCTCTCGCTTGGTTTGGGGGCGCCTCTCTCTGCGGGACTCTCGTTGGGAGGAAAAGGAATTGATCCTGTGGGCCTGGTGTCGATGGATTCCAGAGGATATTGATGTTTGTGTCAAACAAACACAACATGCACAAACATAACAATGGTCACGTCCAAACGAATGGGTATTCAATGAATTAAAACAAAAAAAAAATACATAAAGAAATTTTTGAACATCTTTTCTGAATAACTGTAAAAAGACTCTCTCGAATCCCTCTCTCTTTTAAAAGGTAATGCAAACTTACACACTACTTATCCAGTAAATAAACCTCAAGGACAGTGCATAGCCTGTGAGAGAGAGATATCATTCACTCCATCTTCTCTCTCTCTCTCTCTCTCTCTTCTAGAGTAATGCAAATGCAAGTAATGCATATCCATGAAACCTTTCAGCAACCCAAAACCTGCCTTACAATACTGTCCCTCTCCCGTCCCACCTGAAAGAATTCCTCCAGAAGGGTGAGAACCAAATCTGCAATGAAGAGAAGAAGTTGCTATTTACAAGTTCCCTTCGGGAAGAGAGAGAGAGAGAGAGAAGAGAGAGAGAGAGAGAGAGAGAGAAGAGAGAGGAGCGAGAGAGAGATTCCCGTTTGCCCCTTGCAACATCAACAATGCGCATGCAAAGACCAGGCCTAAATTCAAACTACGACACAATTTCTGAGGCGAAATAATTCCCGAGTCCAACACAATTAATACAATCAGAGTCCCCATCCTTAAACATCAATAAGATCATCCAAAATCACTCTTTTAGAATAGGACTCCTCTCCTATTTTCCAAGCCACCCATGCCCCTACGATCCCTATGGACTCCATAAAGCAGAAACAAAATTACCTCAGTTTTTGGGAACCTGCACGAAGTGAACTGGTTTCCTGCTGAAGTGATGGAGGTCCTTCTCAACTGACGATGCCCGAGTTTCTTCGATACTGACAGGAATGTCGTTTCATAGTTTTACAGAGGGGGAGGATTTTTCAAAAGTCCTACTCTGATATCCTACTTGTCCGGTCGCAATGAGACTACCACCGACTGGTTTTTGCTAAAATTGAATTTGATATAGAATGATTTGTGCTTTAAAAATAAAATAAAAAGAATTTTGACGATGACAATTGGGTACTTCAGTTGTAACCTAATTATAATTGCTATCCCCCTCTCTCTCTCTCTCTCCTCACTCTCTCTCTTTGAATTGACAGGAAACACTACTAAACCTCCCGCATGATGTGAGATATTTCTTACTTGTACCCGCTAGACTAAAAACCTTGGTGTGACTTCTGAGAGAGAGAGAGAGAGAGGAGAGAGAGCTAGGAGAGAGAGAGGAGAGAGAGAGAGACCTTACCATTACAGACTACATCTTATTTGGGTTGCTCCAGGTCACACCAGTGTAGGACCCTCTAATTTCTACCAGAGAGTTGCTAGTACAAATCTTCCGGTATATTTTGCTCTTCCAATCTTGGATGGTCTGGGATCAGCTTAGATATTTTGTCGAGCTAATTCCTAAACACATCTACGCTCACATCCTGATATATTCCTCAGATGACTGGCCACAGCATTGAAATAGACACTGCATTATCGAGCTGGTGTGGATTAATGTTTCTGTGTGCTTTCCTTTATTTTTCTAGTCTATTTGGGCACTATTAATCTACCTCTGGCCTTGCTCTTTCTGAGATTTTTAGGCTCCATGATGTTTTCGGCTATGTCCTTCTATCTGTTTCCAGGCCTGAATTATCATGTAACGTTTCTCTTTCTCCTTTTCTAGACTATAATTTTAAGGATTGTAGTCTTTCCCAGTAGTCAGGTCCTTTGTACACTCTCTATTTGTGCAATATCCTTTTGATAGTGTGGGTACCATATCATATTGCAATATTCAATGGACTATACGAACATATGTTTTTTTATAAAGCATCCTCATGTGTTTCAGTCTTTTCTTATTTTGAAGTGCGTAACACCATTACCATTTTTTGGTTTACATTTGCCAATAGGAATTGCTATTTGATCATTGCAATAACATGTTCCTATTCATCATCACACCAAGGTCTTTAACTGCTTCCTTATTTGTGATTGTCTCATTATTAGGTCCCCTATAAATGCATATAGCTTTCCTTCTCTGTCTCCATAATTTATTGATTCAAATTTCTCAGAGTTAAATACCATCCTATTTCCCTCTGCCCAATCATATACTTTGTTAAAGTCCCTTTGTAGCTTTTCCTATCTTTCATCGAAGTACTTTTCTCTACTTTTTTGTGTCATGCAGCGAAACTACTCACTACCGAGTCCTTAACATATACCACTGTCTATTCCTGGCAACATAATAACAACCGTAATGCAGCTAACACCGTACCTTGTGGCACACCGGATATTACTTAGCCTTCATTCTCGATTTCTCATCGTTTGCAATAACTATCTGTTTTCTGTTTGTATAAAAATTCTTTTAAAACCATCTTCCTACTTTATCACTATATTAATGTTTTCTAATTTTCTTCGCTAATATTATGGTCTACCTTTTCAACAGCTTTTTCACAAGTCTAGATAAACCACACTTGTCCATTTCCCGCTTTTCATATTTTTGTAATATGTTCTGACCTGGTGGACTAACAAGTTGGGTTTGTGTACCTTTTTTTCCAGTACAAACCATGTTGTTCTTGTATTAACAAATTATTTTTTATTAAATGTTTCATAATTATTTTTTCTTCATAACCCCTTTCATACACTTTTCATAATATGTGATGTTAGAGACTCACCTAGGCCTATATTACTTTGCCCTCTAGTCTTGATCTCTTTTGGGGGGGGGGAAAGTAGGGTAATATACTGCTAATTGTGCTCATCATAAATCTTGCCTGTATCTACCCTTTGTCTTATATTTGCAAGTGGCTCTGCGATAGAATGAACCACTTTCTTTAACAAATAACAGAACTGTCCTCAGGCCCTGCTCAGCTCCATTTTTAATTTCCATTAATAGCCTGCACAATATCAGCTTTCATTAATATCTATGTCAGCTAAATATTCACATTTTTGTCCTTTACTTCTATACCATTATCTTTATTATCAGTTCTAGGGGTGAATTCTCTCTTATATCGCTCTGCAATATGTTTGCACATTTCCTTTTTTCATTCGTTATCTCCCTTCAATTCTTGAGGGCCTATTTCTATCTTCTTTTATTCATCTTTTTTTGGGGGGGGCGTATGAGTTAATAGTTTGTGGTTTTGCTTGATATTTTAGTAGGGTTTTTTCTTGCTAAGTCCGTTTTTCATTTCTTTTGAATTGTATAATCTTTTGTTCTCATTTTCTATCTTACTTTTTAGTTTATAACTTTTCCATGCATTTTTTTCTCTTTTTGCAAGACCGGGGTGACACTTTCTGATTTTCTGGAACAAGATCCTTCTGTCTCTTGGTATGCATGATTGATGTTTTAATTTTCTTCTTCGGTTATATATCTATCCACTATTTCTCTAATATTTTATATAATATCTCTGTATTTACCTTAATTCCAATCACTTTACGAATGTTATCCCAATCTTTGTTAATTCTTCATTATTTCGACCATTTTATATTTTTACTGTAAAAGTTGTATTTTCCTATCCTTCCCACTTTATTCATTTCTGGCTTATCTCTGTTTTCACTTGCTTTGGAATGGACTGTTAACTCTATGACATTATGGTCTGAAATACTCGCATTAGACCTATTATTTCTTTAACATAATTCTACACTCATTCACAAATACTAGGTCTAAGTATTTTCCTTTCTTGTTGGCAGGTGATTTATTTGTTGAATGTTGTATTCTAGTAGCATATCTAATAACTTTTCGATTGCCTCTTATCTTCTGCACTACTATTACTGCTCTCTTTTTTATATGGTATAAATACAACCACACTCTCCTATGTCGTTCTTTCAGTCTACGAAAGGTTAAGTAAAATTCTCCTGACTAGGAAGAATAGTCCAGTCCTTGTGATTTCTACATATAATCATCCCAATTTTTCTATTTTATGTCAAACTCTTGGTATTAGGGGTCTATATATTACTAGTTTCTTTTTTTTTCCGATTCAAATTCTACCGCTATTAGTTCACATCTGAGTTACTATATTCTCATATATTTTTTCCTGTTTTTGTCCTGTCCCATATATTGCGGTTCCCCCTTTGTATTCCTATTTTTTCTATCTGATTCTTAGTTTTGAAACCCTTTTATTTGATCATCATTCCCAGTCTTCTTGGGAATACCAGGGTTTCACTTATATTCATTAATATCTATTCTTTCAATTTGGGTTAGTTTTCTAATTACTCTATTTTTCTTTTTGAGTTACTCGTACTAACCCTGCCATTCATCACTATGATGGTCTTGCGTGTTTCTTCTCCTTCATTTAATATGGGTAATAATAAGGATTTTCCATGGCTCTTTCTGTTCTGGTATGTTGTTTCTTTTTTTTCATTTCCAAGAAATTCTGACATTAAAAATCCAACTTTTCCATAATAATTTCGATCTTGCCTTTCATCATAAATACTTTCGTTTGTGTCATGAATCTGCAATTTTCTCCAAATCTGCAATATCCTCAATTGCATCATAAATACAGTTCTTATCTCTGAATTGTATCTCCGAGCTGAATGCTGGAAATATTTTGCTGACACCCATATCGTGGTGATGGCTGGTTTTTTCCTTTCACCTGATATTCTTTGTCTTCTCTTTGTTTATTTGTTTCTACTTGGCTTTTATTATTTTGATTGATTATTTATTTTGATTTTGATTCATGGCTACAAGGGGCTACTCTTTACATTTTTTTGTCGACTTACATCCTTTTCCTTCTTTTTAGGTTTTGCATATTTTTTGGATGTAGATCTCGCAATCATCCTCGTAGCCGTCTAGAGAGAGAGAGAGTCAATACTTGAGCAAAAACTCCACCTGAACCTTGAATAATCTCAAGACATTTCGAGTCGATGTCTCCTTCCATCTCGTCCTCTTCTCGAGAAGACCTTGTTTTTTTTTCTTTTAATGAGCTGTAAAACGATCTCATTATGATCTCATTATCCCTTCCTGATAAGAGAGGGCCATTATAGATTTGGGCTTATACAATCTTATTTCAATCCGTTTTGGAATGAACTGCATTTGGGAAAACTAAGAAAGATTGAATTCAGGGAAGTGATTAGTGCTCTATCCGGATATATTAACAGGAAATGTTATAATCTCAATTTCTGGCCCTTCACAAAATGAGGTCTACCACTAATAAATAAAAGTCATAAATAGAGGTCTACTCACTACTAAATAATCTCACTGTCTTTCAGAACTTCAAAAAACAAAGCCCCCTACCTTGGTCACAAAACTAGCGAATGGTTCTGCCTTCTATCGCTCACCTAGATTCTCTCCTCTTTACCTCTTGACTACAACCCAACGGCCCCAAATCACTCAGCTAGACGACGATTTCCTATTCTCTTCTTCCTAAAGGACAAACAGGAATAGAGGAACTTGGCTTGGAGGCACAACAATAATCCTTTATGAAGATTCCAAGTCATAAAATCAATTCTCTGGACCACTCATCTTCTAGGCACCCACTAAGGAAAGTCGGTAGCTGGAATAAGGGTGGGCCGACAACGTTCCCCAGTTCGGTCAATTTTATCCCGTTTTCGGAACGGTGAGGAAGGACAAGAGAGAATCAATTTACTGATTCCTTTCGCGAAGGAGAGAAATCGGGAGATGTGAATAATAAACAGTAATCCGCCCCATTTCAATGTCGCTGGAAACGTCTTTTGGACTCTGATGTAACGTTTATGCACTTGTATGGTGAGAGAGAGAGAGAGAGAGATAGAGCGAGGAGAGAGAGAGAGAGAGCAATGCATACACTACCCCCCACTTAGTCATGTTATGCACAGTATCTAACAATCAGTAACAGGCTACGCACTGGACCTATGAGGTAATTTAGCGTTGGAATCGGTAAAATTGACAGTGAAAAGGTCTGAAAGCTTTAACAGGAGGAAAACCTCAAAGTAAGTTGCACTAGGACTCAATTGTTGTATAGAATGTGGAAATTAGATGGAAGAAAGACAATAATGGAACGGAGGTACAGTAAAAAAGGAATAAGAAAGGGGTTGCAGCTAGGGGCTGAAGGGACGCTTGCAAAGAACCTTAAGTAATCATGAGGTGGTATGGTAACTAGTTTGGGTCGCAGCCCTAGATATAAAGAGAGAGAGAGAGAGAGACACACTAAGCAGAAACGCCGTCCCAGGAAATCAATGATCAGACCTTGCAACAACCTTTATGAAACAGTGAGGTAGTCAGCAACGGGTCACAATGAGACCGCAGACACCTGTGAGAGCAAACGAGAGAACCCAATCTCGACACAGATTTCCCAAAGGCCCATTTTGTGGTCCCACCTTCAGGAGTCTCTGCAAAGCCTCCACTGGATTCTACCAGCGGCGTCTCAGGCCTCATAAATATTTAAGATGTGGGGGCCAATTTTCTCGTCCGCCGACGGAAGATGTTGGGGGCGGGTGGGGGCGGGGGGGAGGGGAATGGGATAAAGGTACGAAAATCCCCAAGTCGAAGATTTCCGACATGACCGAATTTCTTGAGCTGTTTGTGGGATATTTAGATGATTTTATGTTCACTGGTAAAAATGGTATAAGCCATAACAGAGGAAGACTTCCAATTTATGTCTTTTAATAGAAAGAAAATATTTTAGCCTAATGTTTATTCATCCTAAAGCCAATGTATTATTATTATTATTATTATTTTTTTTTGCTCTATCACAGTCTCCAATTCGACTGGGTGGTATTTTATAGTGTGGGGTTCCGGGTTCATCCTGCCTCCTTAGGAGTCCCATCACTTTTCTTACTATGTGTGCCGTTTCTAGATCACACTCTTCTTCATGGAGGCCCTGTGAGCTACTTCAGCCTCTAGTTTTCCAGATTCCTTTTCAGGGATCTTGGGATCGTGCCTAGTGCTCCTATAATTATGGGTACGATTCCACTGGCATATCCCCATATCCTTCTTAATTTTATTTTCAGTCTTGATGACGTTATCCATTTTTTTCCCTCTCTATTTCTCTTCACTCTGGTGTCCCATGGTATATGCGACATCATGAGTGATCACTTTCTTCTTGACTTTGTCATAACGGTCACGTCTGGTCTGTTTGCACGTATCACCCTATCCATTCTGATACCATATCCCCCCAGAGGATCTTTTTTGGCCTGTCGTTTTCTATCACTCCCTCAGATTGGTGCTCGTACACTTATTACTGCAAGGTAAGCTGATGTTTTCTTGCACAGGCTCCAGTTGAGGGCTTTTGCCACTGAAGCATGCCTCTTTTTTGTACTGGGTCTGTGCATAGTGCCGGCATTCACTTGCTATGTGGTTTATGGTTTCATTTTTCGTATTGCACTTCCTAATATGGAGAGATGGTTCTTTCCGTCTATCATACTTTGAACGATCTGGTTCTTAGGGCCGGATCTTGTGCAGCTGTTTTCATGTCCCCTTTTTTTCCCCAGTTTCCTTCTTAGCTCTCACTGTAGCCATGCCATATGTCATCGCTGGCTGAGTTCTTTAGTCATAGTCTCATGTATTGTCCCGTGCATTGGTTGTTTGTGCCAGTTCCCTCTGTTCTTTCTGTCTTTCTCCTGTCTCTGTATATATCTGGGTCTTCGTCTACTTTATTAGTCCTTCTTCCATGCACTCTTTAGCCACTCTTCTTCACTGGTGTGTCGATTTGGCCCCCAGTGCTCTGGTTTTTTTTCGATGTTGACGCAGTCCTCTTACTTAGTTAGTTCCCTCTCCCTCCTTCCTTTCGTGTTATTACATTTCTGTCGTATTTGCTCTTGTGTGTAGTGCTTTGTGTATTGTCATTTGTTTCCTGTTTTCTGATCTATGCTGGCGGAGTTCTGCCTTCGGCCGTTCACTATTCCTGCGCTGTATTATTATTATTATTATTATTATTATTTTATTAAGTATTATTATTTTATATTATTATTATTATTATTATATTATTATTTTTAATATTTTATTATCATTTTTATGGATATGTTAGACTTAGTATGAAGACATCACTTAAGCATGATATTTAATGCGTCCTACAGTCAAATATGTACTCTCATCATCATTGGGAAACAAATTTGACAAACATCTTCACTACTTGTATAAGCACATGCTTTTATATACAGAGAGGAGAGAGAGAGAGAAGAGAGAGGAGAGAGAGAGAGAGAGAGAGAACAAAATTTTTTTCAGCAACTTGCAAGAGTAACCGTTAGCTGACATCTCAGAACTTCTTAAGTGTGTCACAATTCCATTCCAGGGGCCGAATGTTAATGCTGACAGCAGGCAACACAGGAACCAGACTTGCATGTATTTACACTGCACCTGGATTCGAACAGCCCGAAAAGAACCACGTCCTCCCTTCAGGAAGATAGGAGTCCTCAAATTACTCAGGCACTTTTGCTACTAGTAACCGAGCTTGTGCTTTAGAATATATCCCAAAGCCTCTCACTTCCATTCTATAAAATGTCACATATGGTCTGCTCATCAGGACCTGAATTAAAAAAATGAATAAGCATCGTACGTATAATTTCTCTTCTCTCTCTCTCTCTCTACTCTCTCTCGTAGTAGCCATCTTGCTTGGTGAGACTACACGCGTGAAAAGTTTCCCCCCCCCAAAAAAAAACCCAAATAAGTTCAAAAACAATAATCACAAGTTTAACATACGAATCTAAGAATTTGGGAGAAATATCTAGAAGTGTTCGTGACTATCCTGGTAGATAAGATTAGTGGTGAAAATAGTAGGATAAAAGCGTCTTCTCAGTTTAGTTTATCAAGTGTAATACTAATAAATACAGAACAAGATGGCAAGTAAGTTCAACTGCGGGAAAGGTGGCGTAATTTGGCGTGCTTAGGCAATTCACAATACTATGAGGTAGCAGGAAGGGAATGGCATTTCTCATCTATTATAATCAGCAACGTCCTACCAAAAGACTACAAAAGCATTCTAGATATAGTTTATAATGATATAATCCTTCAACACTGTAACAAAATCTGATGAAAAAATCTTGAAATAATTGAAGAAGTTCCAAATAAAATTCCAAGTGATCAAGAAGACTCATAAGAAATATACATAAACCAAAATACTTCCTAAACGAATATGATAAGGTAAATCTTGTGATATATACTAATCTATTGCATTAGGAAAAAGATGCCAAAAGCATGCAAACTGTGTAAGGTTTGGTATAGCATAGTCCAATCCACAAAACCTAATCAGAAAATGTGCTGCAGCAACATTCCGACCCTCCACATTGTCTGGGTAATACAAGATATTGAGAAAAGATACAAGATTTTTTATGTTCAACATTCTATCATGGATAGACAATGTTATTAATCAAGATTGAATGTACAATCGTTTGAAGGATTGAAGCAGAAGAGAAGAGGAAGAAGAAAAGAAAAAAGAAGGAGGAGGAAACGGAAGAGAAGTAACAAAAATGAATGACAGAAAAAAATATGAAAACTAAGAACAAGATAAAGTATGGATGCAGAGATACTCCATTGATACTACATATGAGGCATACAAGCATCATACCTACGAGAAATAAATTAAGATATGACAACAGAAAAGCAAATCCCGAAGAGAGGCTCTACCCAGATCTTATACAATTAGACGGAAAGAGGCAAAATAGACAAGAAAGGACAAAATCTGCAAACTTTTGAAAAGAGGGAATTGCAGATTTGGAGAAATATGTTACTACACAAAACATCCTAAGATATGTCAAAACTACGAAATATATGGTAATGGTGCATACTTAGATGGATCTGGGGAATGACTTGCAGAGATCTGCATGCAAAAATGTAAAACCTACAAGAAGGAAAAGGATGTAAGTTCGACAAAAATGCAATATATGCCCCTGTAGCCATGAATCATAATCAATAAATACCAACCAAGTAATAAAAATCAAATAGAAGAAACAAATAAAGAGGAATCAAGAATATCTATGTACAAGAGAAAAGCAACCACCATGAGAATAGTGCAAGGTGTCAGCAAAAAATTTCAAAAGCATCAGATACCGAAATTTCTACTCAAGATATAATCAATGTATTTTTATGCAAGAGGCATATTGCAGAAACGGAGAAATGCAGATTTCATACACAAACTTAATAATTATATGAGGAAGATCAATATTATGGAAAGTTTTGGATTTTTTTTAATGTCAGAATTTCTGGAAATGAAAAAAGAACACCATACCAGAACAGGAAGAGACCTGGGACAAATCCTTTATTACTATCAGTATTAAAATGAAGAGAAAACACGCAAACCATCATAGTGATGAATGCGCAGGGTTTAGTTTACGAAGTAACTCAAAAGAAAAAGAGTACGTAGAAGAACTAACCAAAATGAAAAGAAAAAGAGATATAATGAATATAAGTGAAACCTGGTATTCCCAGAGACTGGGAAATGATGATCAACTAAAAGGGTTCCACTTATAGATCAGACTTAGACAAAATAGGATCAAGGGGAACCGCTATATTGGAAAGACAAAAAACAAGAAAATATATGATAAATATAGTAACTCAGAATGTGAACTAATAGCGGTAGGAATTTGAATCTGAAAAATTGATGGAAGCATAGTAATTATAGACCCTCCTAATACTAAAGAGTTTTGACATAATAATTGAAAAATTGGATGTATCATTAGAAATCACAAGGACTGTACTATTCTCCTATCTGGTGACTTAAACTTTCCTTTCATAGAATGGAAGAACGAATAGGAGATTGTGTTGTACTTATACCTATAAAAAAGAGAGTAATATAGTGGCGAGAAGATAATAGGGCAATTTGAAAGCTATAGATATGCTACTAGATACAAACATTCAACAAATAAATCACCTGCCAAAAGAAGGAAAATCTTTTAGGACTAGTATTTGTTGAACGAGATGAATTATGTTAAAGAAATAATAGTTTTATTGCGAGTATTATCAGACCATAATGTCATAGAATTCACAAGTTCATTCCAAAGCAAGTGAAAATAGAGGATAAGCTAGGAATGAAAAGGTGGGAATGATATAGCAAATACACCTTCTACAGTAAAAATATACAAAATGGCAGAATTCATAAGAATTAAACAAGATTGGGTAACATTTGGTCGTAGTGATGACATAAGGTACAATACGTGAGATATTCATATAAAATAGTGGAGATAATAGTGAAAAATATATACCGAAGAAGAAAAGTAAACATCATTCATGCCTACGCAAGAGACAGAAGTAGCTGTTCCAGAAAATCAGAAAGTGAAAAGGTCTTGCAAAAGGAAAAAAATGCATGGAAAGTTATAGACTAAAAGTAAGATAGAAATGCAGAACAAAAGATTCTACAATCATAATAGGAAGAGAAATGAAAAACGGACTGGAAGAAAAACCCTATTAAAATATCAAGCAAAACCCCAAACTATTATACGTCATATGCGAAGAAGATGAATTAACAGAAGAATAGAAATAGGCCCTCTGAGAATTGAGGAGATTAACGAATAAAAAAGGAATTTGCAAATACTGGCAGAACGATATAAGAGAAATCCCCCTATAATAGATAAATGAAGATAATGATATAGAAGTAAGGGATGAAAATAGTGAATTTTAGCTGACATAGATATTAATGAAGCTGTATTGTGTCAGGCTATTAATGAAATTAAAAATGGAGCCTGGCTGCAGGCGCTGATGGATTCCTGCTATTTTGTTAAAAGACGAGTAGTTCATTCTATCGCAAAGCCACTGCATATTATTAAGACAAAGTGTCGATACAGGCAGATAATTGATGAGCCCAAATTACGATATATTACCCCTACTTTCAAAGTGGCTCAAGACTATAGGCAAGTAATTAGCGGCCTGTGAGTCTAACATACGACATATGTTTATGAAATTGTATGAAAGGTAATGAAGAAAAATATTATGAAACCATTGAATAAAAAAATAAATTTTTGTTTTAATAAAGGACAACATGGTTCGTACCCGAAAAAATTACACAAACCCAACTGTTAGTCCACCGTGAAAACTTTCAACAATTGAACACGGGAAATGAAACAGATGGTTTATTTAAGACTTTGCCAAAGCTTTGTGATAAAGTAGACCATAATATATTGCGACAGAACAATTAGAAAACACAATATCGTGGATAAAGTAGGAAGATGGTTAAAAGATTTTTGACCAACAGAAAACAGATAGTGTTGCAAACGACGAGAAATCGGATGAAGCAAGGTAATATCCGGTGGTGCCGCAAGGTACGGTTTAGCTGCAATACTGTTTGTTATTAGATTGAAGACATAGACAATAATGTTAAGATTCGGTAGTGAGTAGTTTCGGCAGATTACACAAGAATAAGTAGAGAAATTACTTCTTGATGAAGGATAGGAACGCTCTACAAAGAGACCTTAACAAAGTATATGATTGGGCAGAGTAAATAGGATGGTATTTAACTCTGATAACTTTTAATCAATAACATTATGAGACAGAGAAAGAAAGCTATGAGTCATATAAGGGCCTAATAATGAGACCATCACAAATAAGGAGCAGTAAAGACTTGTGTGATTATAATAGGAAACTTTATGCAATGATCAAATAGCAGCTCTGTTGGCAAAATGTAAAGCAAAAATGGGATGTTGTTACGGCACTTCAAACAAGAAAAGCTGAACCATGATTGTGCTGTATAAAACATATGTTCGTAGTCCCATTGAATATTGCAATATGGATATGGTACCCCACACTATCAAAAGGATATTGCACAAATAGATAGTGTACAAAGGTCATTTATCCAGCTATAATAGAAGAGTTAAGGACCTTAGACTACTGGGAAAGACTACAATTTTCTTACAATTATATAGTCTAGAAAGAGATAGAACGCCTACATGATAATCAGGGCAATGGACACCGATAGAATGAATAGCAGAAAATATCATGGAACTAAAATATCAGAAAGAGCAAGCAGAGTAGATTAATATGCCCAAAACTATACCAGAAAAATAAGGAGAGCACACAGGCATTAATCCACTACGCACCAGCATCGATAATGCAGCGTCTATTCAATGCGTTGCAGCTCATCTGAGGAATTATATCAGGAGTAGAGCGTAGATGTGTTTAGAATAGCTCGAACAAATATCTAAAACTGCATCCCAGAACCATTCCAGATTGGAAGATTGCAAAATATAACCGGAAGATGTACTCGGAACTAGCAACTCTCTGGTAGACACTAGAGGTGCCCCCCCCCCCCCCACCTTTTTCCCCCCCCCCCCCCCCCCCCACACTGAGGGACCTGGGGCAACCGAACAGATGTAAGGTCTGTAAGGTAAGGTAATGTCCTCTCATCTCCTCTCTCTCTCTCTACTACAGTAAATGCGTTGCGAACATTTTTATCATATATTTCTTTGTGTGTGTTTGCTACTGTTATAATGCGTTTAAGACATTTTAACATGATTGCCGTCCCATCCCATCCTCTCTCTCTCTCTCTCTTCTCTCTCTCTCTCTCTCTCTCTCTCTCTCGTCTCTTGAACTACGACACGCAAGCTTGATTTTAGAATAGAAATATTGAACAACAGAGTCGTGTGTGTTTGTGAGACGAATAACAAAAACCGGACATGAAGGAATACAATGAGTGAGGGACTCGCTTCAAGGCGCCTTCACCCAGTTCATGACGGAAGGTCCTCCTCCCAAAAGGTCCTCCTGATAGGCTCCGGTCAACTGAAGTCTCCAGATAAGCAGATAAGTTTACGAGTCTCGTTTTTTATTTCATATTAGCCTGATCATCCTCTCTGGCTGTAAGATTCATCTACATTATCTACTTGATCTGATGATTTTCCTATAAAATTACATTGTTCATCATATTTTTTTAATTTCTTTTTCTCTATTAGAACTTTCTAAAAGAAAAAAATAAACGTTTTGAATATAAGAAATGTAAAAGATATCATTTTGTGATTTGATGGCTGAAGTATCAACGAGTTCGAAAAGTAAATAACAAATGCAAAAGGAGAAGAAACACAGAAAGGAAAAAGTACTTCTTCGGACGCGTCTTTGATTAATCAGAGATGATTCTTCTCAATGGGAATTGTATACACCACACTTCCCGAAACCAAAACTGGTGGTTGTCATCAAACTTCAGAGGAGACAGAGAGAGGACGACCTGAGGAACATTCCTAAATTTCCTCTCTCTCCTCTCTCTCTCTCTCTCTCTCTTCTCTCTCTCTCTCTCTCTGACCCCAACCTTTCTCCCCCAAACCCGACCCCTGACGCCCACCCCTCCTCGAAAAGTCTCAGCTAGATAGCGAAAGACACCCGAAAATATTTTGTTTGATATTTGGGAGAGAGAGAGATGAGAGAGAAGAGAGAGAAGAGAGAGTCAAAATCCGCACACATCACTTGAAGGCCAATTCTTTTCAATTTCGCACCTCCCAAATTCCGAAGTCAGTATTTCAAATTGTAAAGGACGTAATAAATTTCCTGTCAATCATCTCGTGAAAAAAAACAATGATTCGATCTATTCGTTATTTAAGTCCAATTCTCTCTGAATGAAATATTAAAATATAAAAAAGAGAGAACGAGTATTTTAATGGAGGAAGGGAGGAGGGGGGGGAGATTTGGATTTTCTCCAGACTAAAAAATTGAAATTGAATAAAATAATTCCCACTGAAGATGATGAAATAATTATCAAAATATATAAGATGAAGGAGATTTAAGATATATAAAGTTAACATATGTTTTTAATAAAGAGAAAAAAAAAAGAGGAAAAGGCTAAATGATGCTACAATTTCAGTGGATAACATTAATTCTTCTGTCCATAAAAACAAAAAAATTCAAAAGAGAATATTTCTAATGTGTATTTAAATTTTTCATAACAAACATAAAGATCATTCTAAGTGAAAAAAAAGTATATTTCTTAATAAATAAAGACAAATATCTAAAGGAGATACTACATTTATGATCCTTATTTTGTTTTAATAATAAAACGGTCACTAGCCCTTACGTTTGCTTGTTGCATATGAATGGGTTCGTCTTTTGAATATTAATAATATGAAAATAAAAATAAAGTTTGGAACTGGCAAACTAAGTCCCTTCTCCTCTGTGGAACTCGAACCTTTTATCAGGACAAAAGTTGCCACCACTTTTTTAAAAAGCCTCTAAAGCAACATTAAAAGTGTCAACCTTCCTGTTGTTTAGAGTCTTTTTTTCGCCATATCTTTCTTTTTGTTCTTTTGTTCTCTTGTATTTCCGTTTGTCGTTTTTAAACCTTATGTCTTTATATGTGAAAGAAGGAGTAGATGAGAGAATTACATTCACGTTTTCTCTTCAAGTGGTTTGGCTGGAAAGGAAGGAGTAGAGAGAGAGAGAGACGCCCTATGAAGCTCTAGAACGAAAGAGGGAATGAGAGAAAAAGGCGTAGGAGGGTACATAAACTCGGATCAAAGGAAGGTGAAGAGGGAAAAGCGAAAATCTGGTAAATGGCAAAAGAAAATCTAAAATAAAAATAAAAATTTTCACCACCTTAAAAGGAATAACAAGTTTTTAATGGAGGAAAATATTTCGGAATGAAACGAAAGAAAGGAGAAATGAGTAAGAATGCAATGAGGATCAGGCAAGATTTTGCTTAGTTGATGACTGAATCAGATGGCGTCTCAATGGAGGAAGAGTCATTATAAAATAAATTTATATATATTATATCTATATATATTGTAACGATTAGTCGTTATTTGTTTTAACAACCCATTTACAATGGGTGCAATTGTTTCCCTTACCCGCCAGCGTTTAATCTTCATGATGACGAAGGTTACTTTTGTCATGGTGTGAGTGACCCTGCAGACAGGTTTTGGATGGTGACCTGAGGAGTTTCTGGACCTCGGCTGAGAAGGCAACAGCAGAATGCAGTATTGGACAGTTGACAGTCATTTTTGTGACTTCGGCGGTATCACTTTACCTGTTGTACGTGGTAGCGATGGATGGGAGATGGCTAAACCATAGTCGTCTTTTGGTTCCAGTTCCGACACCAGATATATTGTATTGACGATTCTTCGTGTATCATCTGTGTGATGGCCCTGTTCAGTTTACAGTTGGGTGAATGCTACCCCCTTCGATGTTTCACGGAGATTCGTCTGTTTGCTATCCATCCTTTCGACCCGGGGGGGGCTGGTCTGTCGTGTCGTCTCCTACGAGATTATGCTATCGCGGAGTTATGCAGTTTGGTCACAATGTTTCCAGAAGGGGGCTGCATGATTGTGTTTTTTACTGCTGGCTTATTAATTATCTTATGTATTTTTTCTTTATGCTGCCTCTTTGTGTTATTATTATTATTTATGCTGTTCGTG
>NC_087222.1:8283031-8329084 GCF_015104395.2 Macrobrachium nipponense | reverse complement strand
ACAATGGAGTGTCCCATCACTCTATCCCAGATCTCTTGAAGAGCTAAGAAAGATGCCTTGAGTTCCAGAATGCTGATATGAAGGTGCTTGTCATGTCGATTCCACACTCCTGCAGTCAGCAACTCCTCCAGGTGTGCGCCTAAACCCTCATTCGATGCATCTGAGAACAGAAGCATGTCCGAAGGGGGAGTGTGCAACTCCACTCCTATTAAGAGGTTCCTGTCATCAAGCCACCAGGCTAAATCCTTTCATCACTTCCTCCATTAGAGGAACAAGGAAGGATTGAGGATCTCGAGCCTGTGACCAACACTCCTTTAGTCTCCATTGCAGAGACCGCAAGTGAAGACGCCTGTGAGGGACTAACTTCTCTAGTGACGACAGGTGACCAATCATGACTTGCCAAAGCCGAGTTGGCTGTTCCTGTTGAGACAAACAGTTAAGCTGCCTTCCTGAACTTGCTGATCCTTGAGTCTGTGGGGAAGACTGCTACTGCATTGATCAGTATGCACTGGTACTTTATCCTCAGCTTGGGAATGAGATCCGACTTTTCGAAATTTATCACGATCACTAAATAGTAACAAAAATCGAGAAGTCGATCCCTGTCCTGTAGCAAATGCCAGGACTAGCCAGTTGTCGAGATACCTCAAGAGGCATATCCCGACCGAGTGGGGCCAAGTTGACACCAAGGTGAACACTCGCGTGAACATCTGCGGGGTGGTCGAAAGTCCAAAACTAAGTGCCCTGAAATGGAACACCGTCCCCTCTAGGATAAAACGAAGGTACTTCTTGGAGGACTGATGGATGGGTATCTGAAAATACGCATCCTTCAGGTCCAACGAAAGCATGAAGTCATTCTCCCTGATAGGAACATGATGCTGTCTCCATCTTGAACCAAGTCTGGTGAACAAAACAGTTCAGAAGCTCTGGGTTCCTTCTTAGGACCCCAGAACATCTCTAACTGTGAAGGGTGGTCAGAGGGATCTACCATCAATCTTCCCCTAGGTCATGGTGCTGACTCCCTCCGCAAAAGACCTCAAAATCTCGGGAGTGACTGTGTCCTGGGGGGAAGGACCATCAAGTCCTTCCAGGGTGAGTCCCTCCCTCGATTCTCTTTTTTCAGAGGGAAAAGCCTCGACAGACACCCCACGATCTTCTCAAACCACTTAAGCATACATCTCGGGTCCTAAGACCGAACCGGGAACATACACTCACGTGGCTGAACCATAAGGAGAACATTCCCCACAGTTCCCTCTGGTTGCATCGTTCCTCCTGGTGTATCCTGAGGAAGTTGAAGAGACAGGTGAGGAAATCTGATGGCCCCCCTTGGTCTGCTAGCAGAACTAGCAGATGGAGCAGGCCATGAACAATCACCAATCGGCGGTGATGATCGGCTCATGGGTCAAGAGGAGTGTTCTCCCTGTGGAGAAGCACTCCTCCGAGGATGGTAGTGAGGCTCTCTCACGTCAGGGGAAGTGCTACTCAATGCCTGGACTGTACGCATGACTGTTGATCAGGTGAAGAATAGTGTTCACTAGTGTGACGAGAGAGGGTACCCTCCCTATGACTCCGAAGAGGCCAAAACCTCTCGAGAGGACAGAACGAGGGACTTCCTACCAGTCTCGACGTGTACACGGTCCAGTGGAGAAACTCGCAGAAAAGAACCCAAGATGAAAGAGGTGATAAGAGAGACACAATTGAGATAGTAGAGGCATGTGTTGAGGATGGGGAGGGAGCGAAGAGGGCTTGGGAAGAGCCTGTTGGAGGAAGAATATCAAGAGGGAGACAGAGAATTAGATGGCGAGATAAAATGAAGGAAGATATGGAAGGAAGAGGTTTGGTGGAGGATGATGTCTTTAATAAGAGGCAGTAGAGAAGGTGCATCAGGCACCTGACCCCTTAACGTAAGGATAACGGTGGGAAAGATCCTTCTTGAGGTCTCTTTTCTGCATTGGAGACAAGAGTCTTCCAAAGAAAATGGAGGCTATTTTGTAAAGGTCTGAGAACCTAAGATTCATGGCAGTTGCATGAGAGGATCAATTCAAGGATGAAGCAGCAAAGGAGATACGTGCTGTTCAGTGGATGGAAAAAAAGACTGTGATCTAAAAAATCTTGATGGTGTGGACAAGAAATGAGAAGTAGCTAACTAGAAATAGCACAAGTGGACAAAGCAGAAGAGGGACTAGCAAGAAGGTTCTTTCTTATCGTGGAGAAAATCCATAAATGAACGCTAAACTCTAAATGAAGCCTCCACTAGCATTTAATTTACCAAGAAATCAAGTGACACAATACAACACCTTTTGGCTTATCAATTAGCTCAATGTTTTGATTTGCTACTCATTACTTGCTGGCACCAAGACCAATACCTAGAAACTTTATGACATGGCCAAAATAAGGATTCTCTGGATATAAATGTTTATGCAAGATTTCAGATGCAGAAGACAAAGTTTCAGCCGACCCTGGCCCCATTTAACTATCAGTTATTAAGACTTGGCAGGCCCCATCTACCCATGAGCTACATCTGTGAAAAGCAATATTATGCTTCACACATTGTTTGATAAATTACTAATCAAAATATTACTCTCACTCTGGTGTCATTTCTAATCAGATTATTTGTACTTTTTGGTATGTTGACATTTAAAACAGTGTCTCTGTAACATTTGAAAACTGGCAAAAATTTAATTCAGTGCATCGTGAATAACTGACAGACTGGCTTTTGAACAATGTGTTTATGTATGACTAAAGATTCAACAAAGCTTATTTCAAATACTACATATAATTTGAGGGCGTTCTCTCTAACTTCAATTACTTCACTTTTATATCACTTACCTAGAGTATACTGTTGAGGAAAATTAACTCGATGCTAAATAAAACACGTTCCTTCGCAGATTATCAGAGATCATCCATAACATAACAGGTTATCTGTAGCAAAGAAATGTGATCTCCATCAGCACATGGATGTTTTCTATACACAATACAGTATCAATGAGACTGTACACTAAGCACTTACACACTTAATGCAAATGTTAGAATAATGCAGAGCAAAACATGTGCGAAAAAATCTAATGTTTCTGCGTACTTCCACATTAATATAAACTAAAAATATGTAATTTTAAAATTTGTTACTTTCACATAAACACTACAAAATAAAAAAATATATTGCAGAACTAGTCTAAAGCTTTATTTGCAAATGTTTACATATACACCACTTAAAAAAGAAAGTACAATAATTCTGCAATGTAGATATATAAGTAGCATTCTAGGTTTAGTTACAATTGACTACAAAACCAAAAAATGACTAATTTCAGTAATTTGTATTTTTCCTAACATACAAACCTGAGCTCTTTACCTATGGAAATACTTTCAGCACAGCTGGAAACTGGCCATCCAATACTTAACCAGGTTTTTAGGTAGTTAACTACTGGCAGTAGGGTGGGGAGTCCAACCCTTCCTTCCAGCAATGCATTCACTCAGTCTTGCCAAAATGCAGAATAACAAAATTCTGCGGAAGTTAATAACAAAATTCTGCGGAAGTTGATAACGCATTTAAGTGCAGACGAAGATGTGTTGCTTTGTCTATGTATTATGGCTTTGACCAACTTTCTACGATGTACAGGAAAGCGGTCAGCCGGAGGGTAATTTTGATTCACAGTTGTGAACGGCGGTTTGTAGTCGAGGCGCATCACAAGAGTCTCTCTCTCTCTGATGGCTGCGTCTACTAGGGGACTGGGACTGTCTTCTCCCTTCCATTCATATTTGGTATTCTTCAAGGTTCTTGAAACAACTCAAAAGCATAAAAGATAGAAGTATTGTCTTAATTATTTACAAGTCGAGACTCAACTTAGAGATATGAGCTCTTAGAAGGATTCTTAAGTTGATGGGAGATCGAGAGAGAATAATAACAAAGCCTCTCAATTTGATCTTAGGAAAAGTGACATGCGTACAAACTTACACACATGACTTTTGAGGTCATTAGAAAGAATAATGATTCAAGACTTGATCTAGATTCTCATGGGAGCCTGGTCACGTAGACCCAGCGAAATGATGAGGCATCTGTTTATAAGAAACATGATGATTCTGCATTTGCACAACATTCTGAGTGGACATGGTAATTTTGGGAGTTCTTTCCTCCTTGACCCATTATACAGAGCACAACAGTGTTTTTATAGTGGAAATGAGATGCATTACATGTGCAGAAAAAATTCGCCACTTTCAAATTACTGATTTTTTAACATTATTCAGTACAATATTATTGTAAATTGTAAGCTTACCTATTAAAAATAAACATGAAACTAATCAAAATGCCATGTTTTATTACATGCATTCCTGCTCTTCTTAAATGTATAATATCTTATGACATTAGCAAGAGTTGCTGTCAAAACATAAGTTAAGGTACAGTTTGAGGTATGAATAAATTTTATTTTTGTGTTGTCAAAGTATAAATTTTAATTGAACATATGCATATCTTTTGAATCCATCATTTTCTTTTTTAATTTCTTCATTGTTGAGGGCACATAGCCTTTATGGTCTTTAAAACTTACACTTCTTCTTTGAAGGCTCTATCAGCTTCTCATCTAGCACCTGCCATAGGGGTAGGCCTAATATAAAGTTTCGTGCTGCTGCTGTATTGATTAGCATGCCCAGATACTTTATCCTCTGCTTGGGAACGAGATCTGACTTCTCAAAATTTATCATGATCCCAAGATCGTGACAAAAGTCGAGGAGACGATCCCTGTCCTGTAGCAACTGTGAGAGCTCGCTCGCCAGTACAAGCCAGTTATCAAGATACTTCAACAGACGTACCCCCAACTGAATGGGCTCAAGCTGATATCAAGGTGAACACACTTGTGAACACCTGAGGGGCAGTCGAGAGTCCAAAACAAAGTGACTTGAATTGGAACACTTTCCCCTCGAGGATAAGGTGACGCTACTTCCTGGAGGACTGATAAAGGGGTATCCGGAAATTTCTCTGAAATGGGGCGAGCACTCCATCGCAAACCGAGTCTGGTGAATGAATCAGTTCAAAGGAGAGATCTATCACCAGTCTCCTGGCCCCCATAGCCATCTCCACCAGGACGACTCAGGTGTAGAACCCTGGTGACGGATCTCATGTGACTTCTACAGCTCCCTTGCTCAGCATTGCTTGCACTCTTCCTTTCAGTGCCAGATCCTTGACAGAACCAGTTATTTACATCTCAAGTTGGACCAGATGGTCAATAAGAGGTAGCCTCGACTCTAAGGGCAGAAGATATCCCTCCCAAAGGCACCCTCCCCACCGATGGCAGCAGCTGAGGGGGAACGCTGTCCATAGCATTTCCCTCTCTTCCCCTTTTGCTTACCTCCCTTCCCATGAGAGATGGGGGCTGAGAGCGGGGCTGTTGATCCCCTTTTGAAGTGAAGGAGGAAGGCTGGGTCTTTCCACACTCAACTTTCGAAGGGGGAGTCTTCTTGGGAGCGGAGGAAGAGCTAGCTTGGCTCTGAGTCCTAGCCAGAGTGACTTCAGATACTGTGAAGCTTCGGCCTGAAAAGCTGCCATAGTGGTAGCCTCCAAGGCCGTTGCCTCATGCTGCACGAACCAAAGGTTCTCCGACAGAATGTGCTGCAAAGGCAAGCCAGGAGTTAGCTGGGGGAAGCAGCTTGTCCATCTATTGGCCCTAAGTGAACTCTCTTGCCCAAAGACAAGATTCTTCATCTGGTCTAACACAACCTCGGACAAGGAAGACCAAGGTAACCTCACTGAAGCTCTGGGTTCCTTCTTAGGACCCCAGAACGCCTCCAACTGCAAAGGGTGGTTAGAGGGAGTTAACATCGATCATTCCCCTAGGTCATTGTGCTGATGAATTAGTGCGAGTGCGATGACCTACGCAAAAGACCTCTGAATCTCAGGAGTGACTGCGTCCTGGGGAGAGGGACCATCAAGTCCTTCCAGGGCGAGTCCCTCCCTCGATCCTCTTCCTTTAGAGGGAAGAGCCTCAACAGACCCCTTATGATCTCAAACCACCTGAGCATATGACCTCTCGGGTCCCAAGACCGTGCCGGGAACATATACTCTCGTGGCCGAACTGTGAGGAGAACACTCCCCACGGTTCCACCTGGTCGCCTTGCTTCTCCCAGTGTATCCCAAGGAAGTTGAAGGGACAGGTGAGGAAGATCCGACGCTCCCCCTCAGTCTGCTAGCAGAACTTGCAGAAGAAGCGGGCCGTGAATGATCACCAACCCGTGGTGATGACGGCTCGCAGGTCGATAGGAGTATTCTCCCTGTGGAGAAGCACTCCTCCGAGGAAGGTAGCGATACTCTCTCACATCAGGGGGAAGTGCTACTTGATGCCTGAACCATACAATCACACTCATGTGACCGACAATTGGGCGAAGAATAACGTCCATCAGCATGATGAGAGTGGGTACCGTCCTAACGATGCGTCACAGTCTCCAAAGAGGCTGAAACCTCTCGAGAAGACTGGACTGGGGACCTCCTACTGGTCTCGTTGCGTACACAGTCCTGTGGGACCATAACGTCACTCCTGGGAGTCTAGCGATAGCTATGCAATCGATCACCAGCAAGACATAAGTCACCTGAGCAACTCACCCATTCCCTCCGCATTGTGCCCAAGTTGTGATGGCGAGCGGACTCAGTGTCACCGACTAGGTGCAGAAGAACAAGCTGATGTGTGAGCTTTTGCGGTCCCCGCCCCGCACGCCCCTACGGGAACGAGAGGACTAGCGGAAGGCCCACCTGTCTCACCAGAGCGGCAAAACAGACCCTTAGAAGTCCCAGCCTTCTTCTTCTTCTATGGCAGAGGAGCCTCAGAAGAAGCGGAGGAGGTGGCAGTCAACAAAGACAAAGACGAGGAGGAAGACAATGACACCTTTCGCTTCTTTTTAGACTTTGTTAGCTTCCTAAGAGCGGCAGTCAGATCCCCCATACAGGGTGCCACTGTAGCAGCTGCCGAAGCAGCAGGTTCCAAAGCAACCTGGACTGGGGGCGCCGATGCCACAGCAGCACACACAGGGATCAGGGACTGGTACAGCAACAGGCATGGGAACGGAGACAGGTGGAAGATCCAGTGGGGTTAGTCTCTGGGGTTGATCATAAATGGCTTGGGGAGACTACATAGCCTAGAGGAGGAGGCAGAAATACGACATGACCACAAAAGGTGTTACTGTGGTAAAGCGTTGGGTATACACCAGATGAGGCAGTGTCTCATAAGTAGGCATTGACAGAGTCGTTGTTGTCCCCGCAGCTGCTCCGAGTCACAGGGGCTGAATAAAATGATCCATCAGCCCCTTGAGAGACGGAGTGCCAGACAAACCCAACTTCGCCCAAGCCTGCTGTAAATCTCCAACCGCGGAGACAGACACACCTGAGGGAGCAAAAGTCGGGTTAGTGGGAAGAGTTACTACTCGCCCCGAAGGAGAAAGATCCTCTCTGGAGTGAACAGAAGAAGCTCCCGAATACAACTCCAAGTCGCTGTGCCTCCACCCCTCTTTTACACTCGACAAATTGAGCGAAGAAGCGGAAGGAGACATTTCCCACAAAGGGGAAACAGTGAGATTGGAAAGCTTATGTGGAGGGAGAAAAGAAGACGTACGACTGGTCACCAATGGAGTCGTCGGGAGTGTGTAACCCTCCGACCAAGCCTTGGAAGATTTACCCCAAGATTGCTTCCTCCCCTCGTATCTCCCCCATTGCTCCGCCGACCAAGAGACGCAAGTTTTACAAGGATTAATAATTGAGCACTCATGCCCTCAGCACTTCACGCAGAGGACGTGAGGATCCGCCTCTATCTTGGAGCGGAACCCACTGCACTTTCTGGCCCCCATTCCAAGGCAAACACGTTGCGAAAATGGGGGGCAAGAAGGCTTATCAGAGTTTTGGGTTTGCATAATAAAAAAAATAAAAAGCAAACAAAAAAACACAATCATACAACACAAAAACAGAAAGATCTCACGAGAATCTCGAATGACGGGGTGAGAAGAAAGCATGTCTGCACATAACGGTGGCTGAAAGTAAAGTGGAATGTTTATGTCCAGTCGGGTGGGACTCCAGAGTATCGGACAAGCAGTTACTGCCTAACTACCTTGTTGTTATTCTCTTACAATCGAATTCCAGCCTACACTGAAAGTAATTCTTCCTTATATAAAGGACCGAGGGTTTGTATCAAGTGTAGGAACAACCACCTTGTTCAAAAATTTAAGGGGGCTGGCCGGAACCCTTGTATATGGGGGTATAGGGCGAAAAATGCAGTCATGAAAAAATTTATGTAGCTTCGTCTGGCAATGGAGAATACATATAGGAAATATTCCGTCAAAATTCCTCTTACTTTCGTAGTTACAGGATAATTAATAGGAAACATAACTCAATAAGCCAAAAACATTGATCCGTACAAGAAAATGCAATATTTGTTCTGTTATCGTAATTTTTATAATTATTGTCAAAAATATTGCGAGCAATGGCATCTGTAGAGATTCCATGAGGCGGCAGGAGGGTACTTGTTCAGTCTATGGCTTCCAGTGCGAGGAGGTAAAGACTAGCAAAACATCTCGCTAACATACACACGAAGAAAATTAGCTCTAATATGATTACAGCATATCATAATATACACGATATTAGCGTAGTTAGTGAAGACAGACAGCCCCCATCTTGCGTAACGCACACGTCGGGCAGTACCCTAGGCTACAGTCATTGAGTAAAGGGATCTTTATTTATGATAAATAACATATTTGTGGTTTATTAACCCTTAAACGCCGACTGGACGTATTTTACGTCGACATTTTTTGTCTCTCGGGTGCCGACTGGACGTATTTTACGTCGACATACAAAAGTTTTTTTAAAAATTCGCGGAAAAATACTTTTAGGCCTACCAGCCAAAAACTCTTGAATCACGCGCCTTGGGGGATGTTGGGAGTTCACGGATCAAGGTGTTGTTTTGTTTACAATCGTTACGCAGGCGCGCAAGCGCGAATTTCTTTCTTGCCGCACTAAAAAGTATCTGTGACACATCTCGGAAATTATTTTGTCACTTTGACATAATTTTTGTACCATTTTAAATTAGCCGTTACATGAAGTATTATATATGAAAATGTGCGCATTTTTATGAAAAATACAACAAAAAAATACTCATGATTGTAGCTTTTATCAGTTTTGAGATATTTTCATATAAATAACGATAAGTGCCAAAATTTCAACCTTCGGTCAACTTTGACTCTATCAAAATGGTCGAAAAACGCAATTGTAAGCTAAAACTCTAATATTTTAGTAATATTCAATCATTTAACTTAATTTTGCAACTAATTGGAAGTCTCTAGCACACTATTTCGATTTATGGTGAATTTATGAAAAAACTTTTTCCTTACGTCCGCGCGGTAACTCTTCCGAAAAAATCATACATGCGATTGTGGTAATGTTTGCACCATTTTAAATTAGCCGTTACATAAAGTTTTATATATGAAAATGTGCGCAATTTCATGCACAATACAACTAAAAACAACCCATGGTTGTAGCTTTTATCAATTTTGAAATATTTTCATATTAAAATGATAAGTGACAAATTTTCAACCTTTGGTCAACTTTGACTCTACCGAAATGGTCGAAAAACGCAATTGTAAGCTAAACCGCTTATATTCTAGTAATATTCAAGCATTTACCTTCAGTTTGCAACAAATTGGAAGTCTCTAGCACACTATTTCGATTTATGGTGAATTTATGAAAAAAATAACATTTTCTTTACGTCCGCGCGGTAACTCTTCCGAAAAAATCATACGTGCGATTGTGGTAATGTTTGCACCATTTTAAATTAGCCGTTACATAAAGTTTTATATATGAAAATGTGCGCAATTTAATGTAGAATTCAATAAAAAATAATTGAAGGTTGTAGCTTTTCTCATTTTTGAAATATTTGCATATAAATCACGATAAATAGAAAAAAAACCACGTTCAGTCAACTTTGACTCTACCGAAATGGTCGAAAAACGCAATTGTAAGCTAAAACTCTTACAGTCTAGTAATATTCAGTCATTTATCTTCATCTTGAAACAAATTCGAAGTCTCTAGCACAATATTTAGATTTATGGTGAATTTAAAAAAAAATCTTTCCTTCTCTCAGCACGCGGATTCTCAGCCACAAATCTCCGAAATGCGTACGTTCCATTCTCGGAATATTTGCTCCGTTTCATATTAGGCATTTCATAGAGTTTTATATATGAAAATGTGCGCAATTTCATGTAGAATAAAACGAAAAATATTTGAAGGTTGTAGCTTTTCTTATTTCCGAAATAATTGCATATAAAAAAATATATATATAAAAAATTCGACATTCGGTCAACTTTACCTAGTCAGATATGGTCGAAAACTGCATTTTTTTTTTTACCGCTTCGGCGTTTAAGGGTTAATACCCAAAAAGAGTATGAAATTCATAATAATCATGATTTATTAACATTGTCTTTGAAAAAAGAGAGTACACGTTCGAGTTTTACCTCTGACATTCTCTTGCTTTTATGTTTGTTTATCTTTGTTTTGGCAAGAATTTCATCATGCCAAAAAGGAAAATACAAGGAAAACATCTCGTTAACATACAGAAGAAGAAAATTTGCTCTAATAAGCCGAGTTAGTGAAAGAGAGAGAGAGAGAGTTGCATAGGAAGGAGTGCCCCATGTTGCCTGATGCAGTGCCCAGGCTATGATATATGAGCAAAGTGATCATCATTTATGATTAAATTATGAGAAATAACATAGTTTTGGTTTATTAATACCCAAAACAGAAATATGCATTCATAATAATCATTATTTATTAACATTGTCTTTATAAAAATACAAAGGAAAACTTTGAACGCCCGTATCTCAAAACTATACTTATTGACCTTCAAAATCTATCTTCTCACTTAGTTTTAAAGCTATAGCACTGAAATTTGGTATATAACTCAGAAAGACATTATAGAACAATCAAATCAAACCCTTTTTTCCAATTTTTTTTACGTCTTTTTTTTATAAATTTTTTTCCCTGATTTATAGGGTTTATTTTTTTCCCATAGTGAAAAATTCATATCTAACAAAAAGATGACTTTTAGAAAAAAAAAAAACTCATTTGATTGGAGGTCTACATCAGGTCTATATATGGGAGTAATCCCAGGTCTTAATATTAAATATCAAGGGAGGAGATAGAATTTGAAAAATGGTTATTTTTGGGATAAATCGAACTGGCGTCACAAAACCGAAGGTCAGAGGCGAAAATCATATGCGGTTTGGAGATGTCCCAAGTCACCTTATCAAGTGGTATGAATATCAACGTCCTGTCCTTAAAAAATGGCATTAGCCGGCCGGCCCCAGTATCGGACGTATTCCAGCCTATGGTGGAAGCAATTCCTAATGTAAAGGACTAAGGGTTTGTATATCATGTAGGAACAAATTGTGATTGGAACAAATTGTGATTAATGGCTAGTCATCAAGAGCTCACAAACATATGTCTTCACTGGAAGATGGTTGAAAGCAAAGTGGAGTGTTTACATTCGGGCAGGTGGGGCTACCCATCTACCATATGGTAGATACCACTTAACCACCTTGTTCAAGAGTTTAACGACCGTAGTCTAGCAAGCAAGAACTTGTTCCTATTGCAAGAGGCAATATGAAGTCTTGTTGGCTTCCACTTCCCCCCCCCCCCTTGTTGGGGAAAGTGGTGGATAATCGCTCCTATCCCTAATGAAAGAGGTAGGATGGGGCTTGGTTGAGTAGCTCACCTGCATCGGTCTCCTGTTCCAGCATAGTGATGCCGCGTCCCTCTGCCCACAGGTAGAGGGGGAGAAAAAGATGGGGGAGAGAAGCCAGTCGCACTCACATTCACTCATCCATTCATGCAGTCACACAAGGATGCGATGCTGTTCTGTCCGCTCGGGTGCTGGGTAAGCTACACAACTTGTTGAGCAGCCACCAAGGGTCCCAAGGAAAAAGTATCCAAGGACCTGTGGGCTATATCCCGAAGGTAGAAGGAGGTGAAGGTAGTCTGGTTGGACCAGACCCCTGCCTTCAGGACCTGCGCCACGGAGAAGTTCTTGCGAAACGCAAGGGAAGGACCAATACCTCTGACTTCATGGGCTCTCGGACGAAGGGTACGGATGTCGTCGCTACCATCAGCTTCATACGCCCTCCTGATCTCCCCACGCAGCCAAAAAGAAAGAGTGTTCTTGGATACTTCTTTCTAGGTCACCCCGGTGCTAATGAAGAGGCGTCGACACTCAGGCCTGAGGTGCCGAGATCTCTTCAGATAGCGCCGTAGCTCCCTCACAGGACAAAGCAGCATCTTATCCACATCGTCGTCGGTGAAGTCCAATAGGGAGGGGACCGTGAAAGACTCAAACCGATCGTCAGGGACCGAAGGATTCTGAGTCTTCGCTACGAAGTTCGGGACAAAATCGAGCATCACAGATCCCCTTCCCCTAGCATGCTTGACGTTGAAGGATAAGCCATGAAGTTCCCCTACTCTCTTCGCTGATGCCAGGGCCAGCAAGAGGAGGGTCTTGAGGGTCAGATCTCTGTCTGATGACTCTCTGAGTGGCTCAAGGGGACTTCGAGTCAAACTCCTAAGGACAAGAGTCACATCCCACCCCAGGGGCCTGAGTTCCCTGGGTGGGCAAGACCTCTCGAAGCTCCTCATTAGCAGGGAGATCTCGAACGAGTTCAAGATATCCACTCCCCTCAGTTTCAAGACTAGAGCCAGGGCGGTCCTGTATCCTTTGACTGTGGGGACAGAGAGGAGCTTCTCTCGGCGAAGGAAAACGAGGAATTCTGCTACCTGCTGAAGAGTGGCTCTGAGAGGAGATAGACCCCGTCTACGACACCAACCACAGAAGACGGCCCACTTTCCCTGGTACACAGCTGCAGAGGACTGTCTGATGTACCCAGCCATCTCTGTTGCTGCTCGGCAAGAAAAACCTCTTGCTCGCAAGAGATGGTGAATAACAGCCAGCCGTGAAGATGAAGGGACTGGACTGACTGGTGGTACCGTTACACGTGTGGCTGGACGAGAAGGTTGTGCCAAGGGGGAATCTCTCTCGGTGCTCCTGCGAGAAGAGCCAGCAGGTCCGGATACCAAATGGCCTGAGGCCATTTGGGAGCCACCAGGATCATCCGGAGATTCAGGGTGGCCAGCACTCGAATAATCACCTTGCGAATCAGACAGAACGGGGGAAAGGCGTAAACGAAGAGGTTGTCACACGGGTGTTGAAGAGCGTCCTCTGTAGCTGCCCATGGGTCTGGCACAGCCGAGTAGAAAACCTGAAGTTTTCTGTTGTGCCGGGTGGCGAACAGATCAACGACTGGACGCCCCCACAGGTTGAAAAGCTTTTCCGCCACGTCTGGGTGTAGGGACCATTCGGTCCCCATCACCTGATCCCAATGGCTGAGCTTGTCTGCTACTACATTCCTCTTGCCTGGAATGTAGCGGGCTGATAGCTCTACCGAGTGAGCCACGGCCCACTCGTGCACCTGCAATGTCAACTGGTGAAACAGGAGGGACACTAGGCCCCCCTGTTTGTTGACGTACGCCACTACAGTGGTGTTATCGCACATCAACACCACTGAGTGTCCCATCAGACGGTCCTGGAACTCTTGGAGAGCAATGAACGCTGCCTTGAGCTCCAGGACGTTGATGTGAAGGTGCTTGTCGTGATGATCCCACACTCCTGCAGCCAGCAACTCCTCCAGGTATGCGTCCCATCTCTCGGTTGACGCGTCTGAAAACAGCAACATCTCCAGGGGGGGAGTGCAAAGAGGCCCTCCTCTTGCGAGGTTCCTGTTGTCCAGCCACCAGGCTAGGTCCTGCCTCACCTCCTCCATGAGGGACACGGGGAAGTATGGCGGGTCTCTTGCCTGTGACCAACTCTCCTTTAGTCTCCACTGGAGAGACCGCAGGTGAAGACGCGCGTGAGGGACTAACTTCTCGAGTGACGACAGGTGACCGATCACGACTTGCCACTGCTGAGCTGACTGTAGGCTGCCTCCCTGAATCTGCTGATCCATGAGTCTCCAGGGAAGACTCATCCTGCTACCGTATCGATCAGCATACCCAGGTACTTCATCCTCTGCTTGGGCTCGAGATATGTTATTGTCATGATACAATAAAGTTTGTTCATACTTACCTGGCAGATATATATATATAGCTGTATTCTCCGAAGTCCGACAGAATTTCAAAACTCCCGGCACACGCAGTGGGCGGCCAGGTGGTTAGTACCCATTCCCGCCGCTGGGAGGCGGATATCAGGAACCATTCCCATTTTCTATTCAGATTTTTCATACCACTGTCCCTTGAGGGGAGGTGGGTGGGTACTTAATTATATATATCTGCCAGGTAAGTATGAACAAACTTTATTGTATCATGACAATAACATTTTGTTCATGAAACTTACCTGTCAGATATATATATAGCTGAATCCCACCATTGGAGGTAGGAAGGGACAGAATAGAAGGATTTTAGGAAACAAATTACATGCAGATGATTGGCATCTTGGTTCCTTACCTGTTAGCATAGCTGACTTCGCGGTTACTGTCACCCAAGTCTGCTTCTGCTTTACTAGAGTCTCCAGCAAGGTAGTGACCTATGTAGCTGGTGAGTTCTAGATGATCTGTCAACGGGAGCGTGACCACAATGTGACTAGACCATATTGACCATACTGTGGGGGCAACGAAGCTAAAAACCACCACCTGACCTAACCTATCAAAGTCAGTCCCATAACTTCTAGGCTAAAGAAAGGGAAAGCGCCTCAAGCGACTGACCCTTCAAAGTTAAAAGCACACCTATCCCTTTTCTATAGGATAGGATTCGTGCTGCTTCCTGCCCCCAATAATATTTCTACGGATATGTATGGTCCTAGCGACTCACAGATCTCATATGTCGTCCTCACATCCCGCCGGGAGTGTGAAGCGAACACAGTTGCTTCGCTCAAACGTGGCACTCAGGATATCACTGAGTGTCATGCTCTGTTGAAATGCTTCCGAGGCCGCGCCCTCACCTCGTGAGCATTCAGTTTAAAAGATTACAATTCTTTGTTCAAACATAATGAATGAGCCTCTTTAGAAGAACTCCTTAACCATAATGCCAGGGCGTTCTTCGACATGGGCAAGTCTGGTCTTTTTACGGAACACCGCAGATTGTCCGAATGACCTCAACTTTCTTTAGTTTTATCAAGATAAAACTTGAGAGCCCCGACAGGGCACAGGACTCTCTGTGGCTCTTGCCCAATAATTTGTGCCATCCCCTTGATCTCCAGGCCTCTGGGTCAAGGGTTAGACGGGTTTTCGTTCTTAGCAAGAACGGAAGGCTTAGAGGACACACCGAATTATGTCCTCTGATGACGGCTAAAACCTCACTAACCCTCTTTGCCGTAGCTAGAGTGGTTAGAAAATTAGCCTTTCTGGTCACGTGTATTAAGTTTACAGAAAGGAGAGGTTCGAAATGCTTTGACATCAGGAACTTCAAACTACGTCTAAGTTCCATGCCGGAAGTTTCGATCTAGACCATTTCAAGATTTCCACAGACCTCAAAGATCATGAAGGGCTTTGTTGTTTGACAGATCCGAATCTCTGAGCCTAAAGGCCGTCAACAACATATTTCTGTATTCTACAATAGTTGGGACTGCTAGCTTATCCCATACTTCAGACGGAAAGGGAAGACGGTAAAGTAATTCACACATGTCAGAGGTGGAGGAACAGTCATTCTTCCTGCCCTATGTCCAGAAACGGCCCACTCCGATTGGTACACTGCAAAATATGCAGCACTGCTTTGCTTTGGCAATGAGACTTGCAATTAATCTTGAAGATCCTCTTGCTTCTCGACAGTCTGAACGCATTCAGACTCAGGGCGAAGAGGTTTTAGGTACCTCTCGAAGTGAGGCTGTTAGAGTAGACCGATTCTCTCGGGAAGGGTCCTTGGAAAGTGCTCTCTGAAGGACGTGACCTCTGTGAATCCAGCCTCTCGAAGGCCAACATGGGACAATCAGCGTCTTTCTTGCTCCCTCTGACGCCAGCGATTATCTTATTATATTTCCTAAGCTTTTGAATAGGGGAAAAGAAACTAACCAACTATCCCCATTCCATACTATAGGATGGCGTCTATTGCTACCGCTCTCGGATCGAGAATAAGGGAGCAACGTAGAGGAGGCTTCTTTGTCTTCAATATTGAGAAGAAATCTACGAAAGGACGTCCCCAAAGTCTACACAACTCTCGACATACTTCTAAGCTAGGATTACTCAGACGTCAGTAGTTGCTGCCGTCGATCGAGAAGATCCGCACGGACGTGCAATCGTGTAACAAACCTCTTGAGGATCGTTATGTTACGTGCCTATTGCCAATAACCATCTCTCTCTTCTTGGGATATGAGAGAGCTGCGGAATTATCTGAGAGATGTTAAGAATTATATCTATATCTTTGATGCTATTTCAGTTCTCCTGTAGGAAAAACTGTAGAGGTCTGAATTGCAGTCTATTCAGGGAAACAAGCTTCTCCAGCAAGGAAATGGTCCCCAACAGACTCATCCATTCCCTCACTAAGCATGCTTCCTTCCCTAATAAGGCTGTGCTTTGCATAAGCAGGAGAGCATTATTATAGTGTTATGCCGCGGTAGACTCGTACAGAATTCTGTTACAGTGCAGTAACCAGCGCCGAACAGGTCTAAGAGATATCGCTGTTGAAAATTTCTTAGTAAAAGGAAGTCGTGTTCATTCATGATTACTAGAAATCCCCTCAACCCGAGGCTAAAGTCCATGATTGTATGGCAGAGATACGATTCGTCAATCAATCCCGCGGGAGAGAGAAACGTAACAACCGCGCATAACAGCGAGCTAGCTGATACTGAGTTGGTGTACAGTTACAGCAGCTTACGTTCACCTTCTCGCAGTATTATGCCGAGTTGCCAGCTACTCTATTCTACGAAGGAATAATTTTTCATTATTTGAACAGAAACTCTTCAGTTGGCATATTTCAGCGAAACAGAATTCGCTAAATACAGGAGCTGATTTTGTGTTGTCGTAACACTACGCTTAATGGAAACTCCTGGAAAGTTGCCAGGAGTACCAATTAGATATACTGCGTCATCCACAATGACAGCAGCCTTCTATTGTCGTCTAGCACTATTCTGCCTGAGTTACCAGCTACTCTATTCTACGAAGGAATAGGTTTGTTACTATTATCGATCAGAAGGAAATTCTCAAGCAGGCATATTTAAGCGAAACATAATTCGCTAGATGCAGAAGCTGAGTTGGTGTTGTAACAATACCTTTTAGCGTTGTCCTAACACCGGAAACTCCTGGAAGTTTGCAGGAAGGACCGATTAAATACACTTAAAATAACAGTCCTTTCGGTTGCCATCTGTAGAGGTAACTACGATATGCGTATATGACTTGAACCCTACATTAGTAATATGACGCAAAGATAAAATACGTAAGTATTGTAGTCACTTGAACATCTAATTCTCTACTACATTCTTTCCTAGACGAGGAAGAAAGAGAGAATGGAAATCGACAGTCTTCGTTCTCTTGGCAAAGAGAACGAATTAATATTATTCGAATGGAGATCCTCAAGTGAGAACCAAGGATCGAAACGGACAGTTCAAGCTTCTTATGATATTGGACATAAGACTTCATGGACGTAGTCTACAAGTCTTTTTCCTGGATGAGCCTCTGACTAATGAATGAGAGCTCCTTCGAATTTTGTTAATGAGAGCTTATCCGCTTATGCGATAAAATGTTATTATAATCTTTGTCAGTGATAACTAACCCATTTACATGACAGAAAGTAATCCAGGAATTCGAGCATATAGTCTTCCCGATTCCCGCAGAAATCGAGGAAGGGGCAGGAGTCCTGATCAGAGACTGGGCTTACGGCAGGTAGGACCTTAATGTTCCCCCTTCGGCAGCGCAGTCCCGAAAGCAGACGAGGCGTTTTATAACACCGAAATCTGCTTACAGTTTTTCTGGAATTCATCAAGTCATGGATTCTATTGAACGCTCCCATCGTAGAAAGCGAAGTAGACATCTTGACGAGACCAAACTCCTTCCTCTTCTTCGACGACGCCCTCTTGAAGAGTGTTCTTGCAGGAATTCTGCCGAACGTCTTGATACGTAGGACGCCTATTGTTCTGAAGAACGTCCTGACAAGTGCTCTGCCGAGCGTCGTGACGTGTAGGATGCCGAGCGTCTTCAAAAGCGTCCTCGCTAGCGTCCTGGCGAGCTTCCAGATGTGTAAGACATCGAGCGTCTTCCAAAAAAGCTTATCAATGTTTATGACGTCGAGCGTCTTCCAGAGCGTCCTGATGAGCGTCTCTTCGTGTAGGACGTCGAGCATCTACAAAAGCTTCCTCACGTCTCAATGCGTAGGACGTTGAGTGTATTCAAGAGTCTTGCCGAACGTATTGGTGCATTGAACACCAAGGGTTCTGAACGGCATCTCAGAGAGGATCTTGTCGAGCGCCCTGATGCATGAAAGGCCACCCAAGAGGCGTCCTGGAGAGCCGCACGCTGCTCCTGAAGTGTGAGAGCACTATAAGAAGACGTACGGCTATCGTCTTCAAGACGTGCCTTAAAGACCTTCGTTACCTTCTAACAAAGACGGTGGCCGCCCGTGCGACATCTTGCGTCTTTGTAATGCAAATGAACATTTCCAAAAACGCGCTCAAAAAAAAGGAACGCTGAGCATTCCGAAAGGCATCCTCGCGAGGTGCTTGCCGATCATCCTGATTGCATTCTTTGAGCATCTTGAAGAGCGTCCCGAAGAGGAGAGCGACGAACATCAAGGGAAGCGTCATAGTGAATGACGTGCGTCAACACGAGTAACCTGAGAGGCTTCCTGGCGAGGGGAGAGCCGCTCATGAAATGCGAGCGTCCTAAGCAGAAGTACGGTGATCGTCATCAGGACGAGTCTTATGGACGTTCGCCAATCTTGACAAAAACGACGGCCGCCTGTGAGACATCTTGCGTCTTTGTCACGCTCATTGACAATGTAGAAGGGCATTTAAAAGGACGCCTGTGTGTTCTTGGGTATGAGGAATGCTTTGCCCTTCTCCTGTCGAAAACTAGGATAGTCTGTCCAGCGTAGCTGCCGAACCAGAGTCATCTCTGTCCGCTGACAGAGCGTCCCTTAGGGACGAGTAAGAGGCGTCTTGGCGAGCTGTTTGACTATGCAAATCAGCTTGCTGGACGTCAAGCTTATCAGCTTGAACAATATCCTGTTTCGTAGTAAAGCGAATGTCACATAACGTATACGGAGTGCCATGAGGAGAGGAGGGAGGGGAGCGTCTTGGAGAGCAAGAAAACAATCCTTGCAACAAGAGTAACGACGTTCCTTCCTCTCGATAGAGCGTTGAGTGTCTCGAAAGGCGTCCTCGTGAGGGTCCTGCCTTATGGACATTTTTTATCTCTTGACAAAGACGACGGCCGCCTGTGTGACATCTTGCGTCTTTGTCACGCTTATCGATATTAAGTCATGTCGAAGGGACACCAGATCAGTACTCCGACGCTCCCTCCTGACGAGAGAAAGGACGAGAAGCATCCTCTTCTCTAAAGCTTCTTTTTTAGAGGGAGCGAGTCCTTCCGAGAGCTCCAACCCTGCGGGGAGGACGCCTCGGAGGACGAGCAAGCAATCTTTCATGATTCGTGCACGTGCACGATCTTTGGCAGCCTTGGAAGCGTCTTCAGGTCCTGCCGAAGGGACGCCAGATCGGTGGGGGGTTCCCGTAACCCTCCTTCGGTTTTTGACTTGCCCCCTCCCTGGTCCTGGGAGTCCGACAGAGGTCTAGACCTAGAGGCGTTATAGGACCGATCTGACGCCCCCTCCACAACACTAGGGGCAAAATCAACATCACTACACTCACAACACTGATTGGAGAGCGAGCACTTTTTCAAGCTTACTTGATGTAATCCACCATAATAGAAAGGGCATTACCTCTCACAGACACTTCCTCTAGGCCCGTAAGCCATACCACAGGGTTAGGCAAAATAAAGTCTACTGGAGGTTAGTAGGTTCATTATCCTAACTTCTGTTTACTGTGGTGGAAGACCTCCTGATTCTATCACGCTCTAATTTGCGTACATACAAATCATACGTCTTCTTTCGGAACCAGTCAACATTACACTAATTAAATTGATCTTTCAACAAAGAAAACATGTAAACGTCATGTATACTAAGCGAGTGTCTACTGAAGGTTTCGGTAGCCTCACCTTACCCCTTGCAGACAACAAAGTCTGAAACTAGGCTAACTAGATTCAGACATCATATGCAATGAAAAAATTTTAATAAATTTATGCTAGCGCATTCCTAGCCACAAATCCAAGTCAATCATTCAAAAAATAATTAGGATACTTAAGCGGCTAATGAAGTTTCAAAATCCTAGGCGGAGGTAATGGAAACAGGTGTTTCCACTACCGCGACAGAGAAAAATCTGAATAGAAAATGAGAATGGTTCCTGATATCCGCCTCCCAGCGGCGGGAATGGGTACTAACCACCTGGCCGCCCACTGCGTGTGCCGGGAGTTTTGAAATTCTGTCGGACTTTGGAGAATACAGCTATATATATATCTGACAGGTAAGTTTCATGAACAAAACACTGTTTTAGGATGCCTTTCCAACGGCTATCCTTGGCAGTCTGGGACGCTACTACAGATCCTGCCGAGGGGACGCCCGACCGTTGGGGATTCTCTGAAACCTCCTTAAGGCTTTCGACATTCCTTCTCCTCTGGGCTTGTGAGCTTGGAAGAGGTCTAGGCCTGAGAGCGAGACAGAGCCGATAGGAACGCACCCTCCACTATTTTAGGACGCCTTTTCAATGGCGAACTTGGCAGTCTGGGACATTCTACAGAGTCTGCCGAGGGGACGCCTGATCGGTGGGGATTCTCTGAAACCTCTGTGCGGCTTTCGACATTCCTTCTCCTCTGGGCTTGTGAGTTTGGAAGAGGTCTAGACCTGGGAGCGAGATAGAGCCGATCAGATGCACCCTCCACTTCAATGGGGAACACTATATTCACTTCTTACCTTTTAAGAGCTCGCTTTTGAGCTACATCCATTATCTTCAAATTTGCATATATAAATTTGTAGTTTCTGTGGAGTAAGAAGGTGATGAGGATGCAACAACTACTAGTACTACTAATACTCTAACTGCTCGTTAGCACAAACACTATTAAAGCTTATAAAGTAAGCGTATCTAGTTATATGCTTTTCTGACTTCCTAAAGTAGGAAATTAGAGTTTAATATTTCTTCAATAAAGTTGTAACCTTTATTACATGTAATAATGAATAAATATTAATAGTTCCCTTTATTGCAAACTATGTGAGTGTCTAACGATTAGTATTTTCTTCGAAATTTCGAAGCGAAATTCATTAAAAAGTTAATAAAAGCGTATGCCGAACCAAAGACCCAGTACTTCCCTGCAAAAGACAGCCCAGAAGATCGATGGCGATGAAACACGAAAATCAAATCAGAAGGAACCGTAAACGTATGTTTACATTCCAAACGATAGAGAAAATCTGGTTCTAGAAGGTATGGTTCCTATTCCTGCCACCCAGCGGCGGGGCGGTAGATCACCTGACCTACCTACCTGTAGCGTGTGCCGCGAAATGACAATTTGTCGAAAATTGCATTTTTCCTAACTATACAAACCTGAGGTCCTTTAACAATAGGAAGGTAACTAGCGGCAGCTGGGACGGTCGTAAGCTTCGAACAAGGGGAGAACGGTAGTTAACTGCTTGTCCGATCGTGCGCGCGCCCGCGCGCCCGAGAGGTGAAGAATCACTTTTGCTTTAGGCCCATGCAAAAAGTTGCAGAGTGAGGGGTGGCATGAGGTGGGACTATATGTAAAGGACCTCAGGTTTGTATAGTTAGGAAAAAAATGCAATTTTCGACAAATTGTCATTTGTTCCGATACGTAATACAAACCCTCGGTCCTTTAACAATAGGAAGACTCACTTCTTGGTGGGAGGAATCTGAGTCTTTTTGGTGAACAGACTGGTGTTCGTCCAACCCTGGAGTGCCTCCCTGGTCGTAAGAGTAAGGGAGGGATCCAAACCTCTGTCCGATTGATCGGGGTGTGCACCGCAGGATCAATGGTCAGACCTCTGGGCCAAGTACTAAGGAGAGGCCGAAGCAAGCATATCTCTTCTTCGTACCAGCAAGCAAGAACTTGTTCCTGTTTGCAAGAGACAATCATAAAATGATGGGTTTGTCTCAAATTGGCATCCACTTCCTCCCCCTTGTTGGAGGAAGTGGTGGATATTTACTCCTATCCCTACTGAAATGGGATAGGATGGTGCTCTATTGAGTAGCTCACCTGCATCTCGTCCTTACCCAGCAGGGTGACGACCGTGTCCCTCTACCCAGAGGTAGAGGAAGAAGAGTGGGAAGAGGAGCCAGTCACACTCTCATTCCTCATCCATTCTTACGGTCACACCAGGACTCGATGCTGTTCAGCCTGCGAGGGTCTGGGTTAACTACACAACGTGTTGAGCAACCACCACGGTTCCCAAGGAAAAAGATCCAAGGAACTGTGGGCAATATCCCGAAGGTAGAAGGAGGTGCATGCGTTCCTGGTTTTGGACCAGGCGCCTGCCTTCATTACCTGCGCCACGGAGAAGTTCTTGCGGAACGCGAGAGAATGATGAAGAGGCGTCCACACTCATCCTGGGTGTCGAGTTTCTTCAGACAGCTCCGTCGCGCCTTTACAGGACAAAGCAGCATAGCCTTCGTATCGGAGGCGGTGAAGTCCATTAGGGAGGGTATTGTGAAGGACTCGAACCAATCGTCAGTTACCGAAGGGTTCCGAGTCTTCGCTACGAAGATCGGTACGAAATCGAGCGTCACAAATCCCCATCCCTTTGTGCTTGACTCTCAAGAGAAGTCATGCAGTTACCAAAGACGAAAAGAAGGGGATAGTCGTATGACCTATCCTCTTCTCGTCTTTGGTTATGTACAGTACTCATACTGACAAGCTATTAAGACGAAGTAATGATTGCTCTGGAACAACTGAACTAAGTCCACAGCATATTCGTAACTGACTCAGGCGCTCTGACAGCTGCCGACTGACTGGTTCGGAATCAGTAGAGGCAAGTTGTCCAAGCATCCGGGTAAGTCACGTGACCTTCGCCCTTTAAAGAGTTATGCTGAGAGACCAACAAATAAAATATTTGTTAGTCACCGATGCCGGACGGCGCGGCGATGATTCTCTTAATGCATAAGCTCAAAAGGCGAAAGTCAATTGCCTTCAAAAGACCGAGGTCCCTGATGGCAAGAAAATCTCATAGACGTTGAATCCTCAGCTTAAGGAGAAAACAAACACTATGTGACGTTGAAGACGAAGGTAGGCAATGAATGCAACCTACGTCTTCCAGCTGAATCGAGAGAAGGAATACTCAAGATTCTAAACCTGTGCTTACAAATGACTGAAAACGCTCAACCGCCATTTCATTGCTGTCCGGTGTGCAGTGAAAGCGGGCGTTCTTCAGTAATGAAACACGGGAGAGCCGCCTGAAGAACTGCTTCTCATGGGCTGAACGTTTGGAAGTAGAGCTGGCAGGTGTGGGAGTAGGCGATGTCTTTCAATACATCTGCTAATCCGGGTGAACAATGAACAATTGCACACTCCGAATACAAGATATTTTGAGGACAACTCAGATTCCGCAAAAAATCATTCGCATTATCGAGATACGATGCAGCAAGAGACTATTACAGAATTCTGTTACCGTGCGGTTAACAGAAAGATGAGAGTCGAATAGATATCTCTGTTTAAAATTCTCGCAATACCGAAGACGATGAATACTAGCGTCACAGCAGTAGATGGTCATTCATGTATGCGAGAATCCCCGTTAATCAGAGACTTAAGTCCGTGATTGTTGGGCAGAGATACGGTTGGGTATTCAATCAAAGCAGGTGGAAAGACATAACCAACCGTCCATCTCAAAGCGGCAGCTGGTACTGAAATGCCTCGGGCAATTCAATACGCAGTGTCTGTCGCTACTCATCCTGAGTTGCCAAGTAATCCTTCCACCCGAAGGAATGCGTTCGGACTAGAACCACCGAGCATAAAAAGATATGCTCGAGCAATTATATTTATTTGATGCGAACGAATTTCGGTAAATAGTAAAAGCTTAAATGGTGTTGTTGTGACAACACCATAAGTATATAAAATTGAAACTGGAAACTCCTGGGTAGGTTTGCAGGCAACCCGAGTTGCAGTTCAATTAGAATACTTTTCGTCTAAGTCGCAATCCGTAGAATAACTAAGATGCGCCTACCCCTCGGACCATTCAACTGCATTAGCAGAATCATGTCGCGAGGTTAATATACGTAGTATATTTGTAGGTATTCTGAACAACGATCTCCATCCTAAATTCTTTCCTTCAAGCAAAACAAAAACAAAATAAGGATTGGAGATCGACCACCTTCGGTCTCTATCAAAGAGAGTGAAGAAGTCTTCCTCGAAGGAAAGCTTCAATGGTGAACAGAATACTAAGACGATAGTTCAAGCCAAACTGGATATTCCCGTCCGCTTCTTCTCTATTCCAGGTTGGTCACCTATTGTGGAGATAGTCTTTCTTTCAGCAGCCAGTCTTCTTCCTAATGCTAGAAATTCCAGGAATTCGAGCATAGGTCGAGGTTCCCGATTATCGTGTAACATATCGGGGATTCTCGTCTCGCTCACTTTGGACCGTGGTCTCGCCTAAGTGTTTGGAGATCGTAAGAAAACTCTAACACTCTGAATGCGCTAGAAATTCCGTAGAATTCTAAGCAGTCTGCGAAACCCCCACCGAATTCATCAAACGATATCGGCTGGTGGTCCTCTCGATTCCCGTAGAAATCGAGAATGGGGCAGGATCCCTCCTCAACGACCGGGGCTTACGTCAGGTAGGACCCGAAGGTCCCCCCGGTAGCGCAGTCCCCAACGTGGAATCCTACAGAGAAATCTCTGTAGGATCCCTCCCCTTTCCCTCGTAGCCGTAAGGAGAGAGGGAATGGGGGGGAGGAATTGGATACTCGCTCGCCTTCCCAGTGGAACTAGCAGTTGGAGAAGAGTAGGAGCAGGGAAAACGTATCGTCAGGAGAAAACGTTTTCCCGAGGAGGGTTACGAACTCTCACTGTAGGTAAGGGTCTGCCGCCACTGTGAACGTCGTCTGGGTGGGGCTGATCCACACCTGACAGGATACCGTCCTCCGACTCATTCCAGTCCTCGTCGAGGTCGAAACCTCTCAGGAGGACCGAAGGAGTATTTAAATACGGTGTCCGAAGACATGTAGAAACGCCGCTGTCGCAGTAGAGGAGGTGGAAGTAGCTTGATCGACCGGCCAGAACTGAGAGAGCCTTCTTGTCCGGAGACGAGAGACTCTGGTTCAAGACAGAATCGGCAAGCTCCGATCGCGCAAACCCACCGTCGGTTTGGTTCCCTCTCGGGCCCAAGACGACTCGAGCAGAGACATGGGCTCTGCTGGTGGGAGCGGCGATCCTTCCCCCAGGTCGTTGTGCTGACGAATCAGTTGCAATAACCTAGGCAAAGTTACTCTGAATCTCGGAAGTTACAGCGTCTTGAGGAGTAGGACCATCCAGTCCCTCCAACAAGAGCAGCTCCCAAGACCCTCCTCCTTCAGAAGAAGGACCAGCAACAGATCCCTGACGGTTGCCTCCAATCACTTGCGCGTACGTCCTGGCTGGTCCTAAGACCATACCTGGCACGTGCGGCGTCGTGACGGGATCGTGAGCGGCGCATCTCTCCCGATCACTCCTATATACCCTCGCTCTTTCCTGGCGTATGCCGAGGAAGTTGAAGGTATCGGAGAGACAGAACTGACGCTACCCCCTCCCCCCCCTGACGGTCGCCTCCAATCACTTGCGCGTACGTCTCTCTGGTTGGTCCTAAGACCCATACGTGGCACGTGCGGCGTCGTGACGGGATCGTGAGCGGCGCACCTCTCACGATCACTCCTAGCTACCTCGCTCTTCCCGGTGTAGCCCGAGGAAGTTGAAGGTAGTGGAGAGACAGACCTGACGCTTCCCCCCACCGCTCGCTGGCAGGACCAGCGTACGTGGGGGGCTGCAGCCGATCACCAACCCGCGGTGGGGATCGATCTGCAGGCCTGGCCGTGCCGCTCACCTGTGGCGAGCGGCTCGACTGAGCACGTCGACCCCCACCGGTCCCGTGCGTCAGACGAGCTGCTGCTGGTCATCGTATCCACGGTCCCTGTGGGAGCGGCGGTCAGGTGACCTGCAGAGCTCACTTTTCGCGGTGAGACCGGTGAGCGTCCTCGCGGCACGTCAAACCGCTGGTACCGTCGGTCGAGGGGACCTGGGGGACCTCTTCCCAGCCTCAACCCGTGGCCGGTCAGAGACCGTCACGTCCACCTGAGGTACCGGCTGGTCGCTGCGAAGAGCGGCCGCCTGCCTGGCTGGCGAGAGTCACCTGAGCGGCTCTCGACAGTCTTCTGCTCCGTGCCTCGGTCATGACGCTGAGCGAACTCAGGCGTCTTAACTTTGGCTACACGGTCACCCGAAGGAGACCGTACACTCGGAACTTCTCGCGGACGAGAAACCGAGCCGGTACCTGGCTTAGCAGCAGAGCTGCCAAGACCAGGCGAGGGTGTACCAGCGGTAGCCAGCACACCCTTGGTCCCCGTCTTCTTCTTCTTCTCAGAAGGGGAGACGGGCCCCGTTCCCGAAGGAACGGGAGGACCAGCAGAAGAACCCCCCCGTCACAACCGGAGTGTGACGAGCCCTTCGAAGTGTTCCCGAAGGAGTCTTCTTAGGGGAAAACCCGGTTACCAGCTGGTCGCTGCGAGAGCGGGCCGCTGGCCTGGCGAGAGTCACCTGAGCGGTTCTCGCCAGCCCTTCTGCTCCGTGCCGTGGTCTTGGCGCCGAGCGAACTCTGGCGCCGAAACTTTGGCTGCACGGTCTCCCAAGGGAGAGCGTACACTCGGGATCTCCCGCGAACGAGAGACCGAGCCGGAACCTGGCGTAGCGGCATCGCCGCTAGCACCAGGCGAGGAAGTACCAGAGCTAACCGATACTCCTCTGGTCCCCGTCTATCTCTTCCTTACGGAAGGGGAGACGGGCTCCGCTCCCGAAGGAGCAGGAGGACCAGCAGAAGGACCCCCCCGGGGCCCTTAGAAGTTCCCGAAGGAGACTTCTTAGGGGGGAGAGGCAGCCTTCTTCTTCTTCGGCTTATGGGCCTTAGAAGTCGAAGGGGAAGAGGCAGCAGCAGACGAAGACGAAGATGACACCTTCCTCTTCTTCGTCAGCTCACGCAGGACAGTCGTCAGGTCCTCCATCCAGGCCGGAGTCGGGCCTATTGCCAAAGCACCACGGCCCGACTGCACCTGTCCGGAAGGACCTGGGACTGGGGCGGGAAGACACACCATGGGCAGGACCAGTCATGGACAGGCGCAGGAACCAGGAGCGACAGGAACAGCAACCAGCTCAGGAGCGGCAGGAACAGCGGCAGCGGTAAACACAGAAGGGACAGCCAAGCCAGTAGCGGGAACCACATCAGCGACAGGTACGGCAGGCCCAGCCATCGCCTCGTAGAATCATCGGCAGCCAGCGGGAAGCTGGTACTGGCGGCCGGTCCAGGGGTGGGCGAGCTGCTGGAACACGCGGAAAGTCCTGGGGCAGGCAACACGAAGAAAACACAGGCGGCGGCGGCATACCCCTCCTCGGTACGGCGGCGGACCAGGCCCTAGAAGCGGCAGACGGCGTCACCGACACAGCATGGGGAGTGTAGACCAGCGGGGGGAAGCAGCATAAGCGGCCGTGAAGGTTGTAGTGGAGACCGCTCCAAGGTCACCGCCCCAGACCTCGCTAGACGCTGCAGCAGATCGTGGATGCTAGGCACGCCCTGCAGCCGCAGTGGCCCATACCTGTCCAAGGTCGTCTCCCACGGATGTAGCACCTGCGGTAGCACAGACAGATTAGTAAGAGGGGTTCCCTCACGCAACGGGGGGAGACATGCCCCACCCCGAACGGAAGGAAGACCCCCAAAACATACAAAATACGAGGAAGCTGAGCGGGGGGGCAGGCAGGAAAGAGACGAAGAATCGGATACCAAGGGAGTCACGGGAGAGCTTTCCGACGACTTCCTGGCAGACCTTCGCTTCCCCTACCGCACAGCAGTGAAAGTAATATGAAAATGAAACAGAATACTGCCCTTGCGATTCACTTCATAGAACTTAAAGGGGGAAAGATCAATTCCCGGGTAAGAGCGGAAACTTGATCCATAATAATATGATGTTATCGTAATTATAAATGAAAATGAACAATACTGCACTTGCGATTTCACTTTCACAGCAATAAATCGTAAGGATTAATTCCCGGGTAAGAGCGGAAATTGATCCAAAATGACAATTTGTCCAAAATTGCATTTTTCCTAACTATACAAACCTGAGGTCCTTTTACAATAGGAAGGTACTAGCGGCAGCTGGATAGGTCGTAAGCTTTCGAACAAGGGGTTCGGTAGTTAACTGCTTGTCCGACAGGCGCAGCGCGCGCGACTGGTAGGTAAACAAATCACTTTTGCTTTTGGCCCAAGCAAAAACTGCAGAGTGAGGGGTTGGCATGAGGGGGGTGGGTCTATGTGTAAAAGGACCTCAGTTTGTATAGTTAGGAAAAAATGCAATGATTTTGGACAAATTGTCATTTGTTCCGACAACGGCATACAAACCTTCGGTCCTTTTACAATAGGAAGACTCACTTCTGGTGGGAGGAATCTGAGTCTTTTGTGAACAGACTGGTGTTCGCCCAACCTTGGAATGCCTCCCTGGTCGTAAGAGCGAGGGAGGGATCCAAGCCTCTGTCCGATTGATCGGGGTGTGCACCGCAGGATCAATGGTCAGACCTCTGGACAAGTACTAAGAGAGGGCAAGCGTATCTCTTCGTACCAGTACCAACAAGAACAAGTTCCTATTTGCAAGAGGCAAACATAAAGTTATGGTTTGTCTCTTGTTGGCATCCACTTCCCCCCCCGTTGTAGGAGGAAGTGGTGGATAGTTCGCTCCCATCCCTAGTGAAAGGGATAGGATGGGGCTCTGTCGAGTAGCTCACCGGCATCTCGTCCTTATCCAGCAAGGTGATGACGTATCCCTCTACACAGGTAGAGGGGAGAAAAGATAGGAAGAGAAGCCAGTCACTCTCTCATTCACTTATCTATTCTTACAGTCACACCAGGACTCGATGCTGTTCAGCCTGCTAGGGGTCTGGGTTAGCTAGACAACGTGTTGAGCAGCCACCACGGGTCCTAAGGAAAAACGATCCAAGGACCTGTGGGCAATATCCAAAGGTAGAAGGAGGTGCCGGTGGTCTGGTTGTACCAGACCCCTGCCTTCAGTACCTGCGCCACGGAGAAGTTCTTTGTGTAACTCGAGGGAGTGTACTTCTAGGTCATCTTGGTGCTGACGAAGAGTCTTCAACACTCATCCTGGGATGTCGAGTTTCTTCAGAAAGCGCGGTCGCGCTTTCACAGGACAAAGCAGCATCTCCTTCGCATCGAAGGCGGTGAAGTCCATTAGGGAGGGATTGTGAAGGACTCTAACCGATCGTCAGGAACCGAAGGGTTCAGAGTCTTCGCTACGAATTCGGTACGAAATCGAGCGTCACGAATCCCCATCCCCTGGATGCTTGACTTCGCAGGAAAAGTCATGCAATTACCTCAGAGGAAAAGAAGGAATGGTCGTATGACCTAACCCTCTTCTCGACTTCGGTGATGTCCTGTACCCATACTGGTCTATCCGTCTGCAGCGAAGTTGTTCTTCTCGGTAGTGGATAGGACACCGACACTCAATGGTGGGTGTCAATGGTATGGGTACTGTGACAAGCCGTTAGGACGAAGAAAAGATTGTTATGGAACAACCGAACTAAGTCCACAGCGAAGTTCGTAACAGACTTGGGCGCTCTGACAGCTGCCGACTGACTGCGTTCGGTAGGAGGCAAGTTGTCCAAGCACCCGAGCAAGTCACGTGACCTTCGCCTTAAAAGGGTTCTCTGCCAAGAGACTAAACAAATAATTTGTTCGTCACCGATGCCAGAAGGCAAGGTGATGACTCTCTTAAGGCATGTGCCCAACAGGCGAAAGTCAATTGCCTTCTAGAGACCGAGGTCCTTGATGGCAAGATATCTCATAGTATAGTTGATTCTCGGCTAAGGAGAAACAACACTATGTGTCGTTGAAGACGAAGGTGTACAAAAGAAAATGCAACCTACGTCTTCACAGCTGAACCGAGAGAAGGCCTCTCAAGATTCTGAACCTGTGCTACAAAGACTGAGAACGCTAACCGCTATTCATTGCTGTCCGGTGAGGATCGTAGTTGCAATAAAAGCGGAGCGCTTTTCTAGTAATGAAGGGAACAGGGAAATACTGCCTGAAGAACTGCTTCTCATGGGCTGAACATTTGGAAGTAGAGCTGTCAGGTCGGAGAGTAGGCGATGTCTTCTGACATACCCTGTTAATTCGGGGCGAGCAATGAATAATTGCAACACCTACGAATACGAGATATTTTGAAGACAAACTCAGATGTCTGCAAAAATCATTCGCATTATCGCGGTGCGATGCAGCGGTTGACTAGTACAGACTTCTGTTACCGTGCGGTAAACAGAAAGATGAAAGAGTCCAAGAGATATCTCTGTTGAAAAATTCTCGCAATGTCGAAGGCGATGAAATCGAGCGTCACAGCAGTAGATGGTCCTTCATTATTGCGAGAATCCCCGTTAATCAGAGACCTAAGTCATGATTGTTGGGCAGAGATACGGTTCGGTAGTCAATCAAACCAGGGAGAGAGAGACGTAACCGACCTTGCATCTCCGAGACCTAGCTGATACTGAGCCGCTATCAGGCAGTTTCAATACGCAGTAGCTCTCGGTGACTCGTCATCCTGAGTTGCCAGTTAATCATTATTCCACGAAGGAATGCGTTCGGCTAGAACCATCGAGCATAAAGAATACGCTCGAGCAATTATATTTAAACGAAACGGATTTCGGTAAATACAAAAGCTGATTTGGTGTTGTCATGACAATACCAAGTATCTAAAATCGAAACTGATAACTGCTGGGAGGTTGCAGGCAACCCCGAGTTGCAGTTCAATTAAGATACAATTCGTCTCGGTCACAAACCGTAGAGTTAACTACGGTATGCGCCTACCCCGGACAATTCAACTGTTACAAGAATCATGTCGCGAGGGTAATATACGTAGTATATTTGTAGGTTCTGTACAACGACCTCCATCCTAAATTCTTTTTCCCCTCGAGGAAGGTGAGAATAAGGATTGGAGATCGACCGCCTTCGTTCTCTAGTCAAGAGAGTGAAGGAGAAGTCTTTCCCAAAGGAAAGCTTCAATGGTGAACAGAATACCGAAGACGATAGTTCAAGCCAAACTGGAAGTTCCCGTCCGTTCTTCTCTATTCCAGGTTAATCGCCTACTGTGAGATACTCTTCTTTCAGCAGCAGTCCTTCTTCCAAATGCTAGAAATTACAGGAATTCGAGCATAAGCGAGGTTCCCGATTATCGTAACAATTATCGGGGATTCTCGCTCACTTTGGACCGTGGTCTCGCCTAAGTGTTTGGAGATCGTAAAAAACTCGAACACTCTGAGTGCGCTAGAAATTCCGTAGAATTCTAAGCACTCTGCGAAACCCCGACCGAATTCGTCAAAACGATATCGGCTGGTGTCCTCTCGATTCCCGTAGAAATCGAGAAAGGGGCAGGATCCCTCCTCAACGACCGGGGCTTACGTCAGGTAGGACCCGAAGGTCCCCCCGGTAGCGCAGCCCCTAACGTGGGATCTTACAGAGAATCTCTGTAGGATCCCTCCCCTTTCCCTCGTAGCCGTAAGGAGAGAGGGGCATGGGGGAGGAATGGATACTGGCTCGCCTTCCCAGCGGAACTAGCAGTTGGAGAAGAAAAGGCAGAGCAGCCATCGCCTTACGGCGATGGCTCTCCAGAGCCTGGGAAAACGTATCGTCAGGAGAAAACGTTTTCCCGAGGAGGGTTACGAACTCATACTGTAGGTAAGGATCTGCCGCCACTGTGAACGTCGTCTGGGTGGGGCTGATCGACACCTGAAGGAGAGAGACCGATACCGTCCCTCCGCGACTCATTTCAGTCCTCGTCGAGGTCGAAACCTCTCAGGAGGACCGAAGGGGTATTCAAATACGGTGTCCGAAGACACGTAGAAACGCCTCTGTCGCAGTAGAGGAGGTGAAGTAGCTTGTTCGACCGGCCAGAACTGAGAGAGCCTTCTTGTCCGGAGACGAGAGACTACCTGGTTCAACACAGTCGGAAAGCTCCGATCGCGGCAGACCCACCGTCGATTTGGGTTCCCTCTCGGGCCCCAAAACGACCCGAGCCGAGACGTGCGCTCGTGGTGGGAGCGCGATCCTTCCCCGAGGTCGTTTGTGCTGACGAATCAGCGGCCATAACCTCGGCAAAGTTCCTCTGGATCTCGGAATCACAGCATCTTGCAGAGTGGGACCGTTAAGCCCTTCGAACAAGAGCATATCCGAGAACCTTCCTCCTAAGAAGGGGGAACAGCGACAGCCCCTCTCGGTCTTACCCATCCACTTGCGCATACGTCCTGGCCGGTCCAAGAACCGTGCCTGGCACGTAGGGCGTCGTGGTGGGATCGTGAGGGGCGCACCCCTCACGATCACTCATCAAATACCTCGCTCCTCCCGGTGTAACCCGAGGAGGTTGAAGGTACGGGAGAGGCAGACCTGACGCTCCTCGTTGCTCGCTGGCAGAACCAGCAGGCTTGGAGGGCTGCAGGCGATCGTCAACCCGTGGTGGCGATCGAGCTGCAGGCCTGGTCGAACCGTCTCGCTGTGGAGAACGGCTGGACTGAGCACACGGCCCCGATCTCGAGTGTCAGAAGAGCTGGTGCTGGTTGCCATACCCGATCGCTCTCTGTGAGAGCGACGGTCAGGCGACCTGTAGGCTCCACTGTCACAGTGAGAACCGGTGCTTGTCCTCACGGCACGTCACGTCGCTGGTTCCAGCCGTGGCTGGCACCGGCGAACGGGAGGACCTCTCCCAGCCTCAGCCCGTGGCCGGTCGTGGACCGTCACGTCCCCGGGTAGCCAGCTGTTGCCGCCGCGAGAGTGATAGCTGGTCTGGTGAGAGTCGCGTGAGCGGCTGTCACCAGTCTTCCGCCCCGTGCCGTGAACCTGACGCTGAGCGGACTCAGAGGTCTGGTTCCTGGCTGCACGGTCGCTGGTAGGCGACCGTACACTCGGTACCTCCCGCGAACGAGAGGCCAAGACGGACCCTGATGCAGTGGCAGAACCACTGACACCAGGCGAGGAAGTACCGGTGTTAGCCGGTACCCCTCTGGTCCCCGTATTCTTCTTCCTTGCGGAAGAGAGACGGGCCCCGCTCCCGAAGGAGCAGGAGGACCAGCGGAATGGAACCCTCCCGTCCCACCTAGGTGAGACGGGTCCCGAGCAAGTTCCCAGGGAGACTTCTTAGGAGGGAGAGGCAACCTTCTCTTCCTTCGGCTGTGAAGCCCTTAGAAGTCGAAGGGGAAGAGGCGGCAGCCCGCGAGAGGAAGAAGAATGAAGAACGACCGACGACGGACGCTCTTCCTCCTCTTCTTTCGTCAGCTTCCTCAGGACAGACGTAAGATCTGCTATCCAGGGCGGAGCCGGGGCTGCTGTAGCCGAAGCTACAGGGCCCGGACGCACCTGTACAGACAGACCAAAGTCGGGGTAGTACCACCACGACAGGGACGACATCAGCAGGTATGGGCATCTCAGGAACAGCAGGCACAGCCAGCACAGCATCGGTAGGACCGCCAGCGCAGCAACGGCAGGGACAGCCAGCGCAGCAACGGCAGGGACAGCCAGCGCAGCAACTGCATGGACAGTCAGCCAGAATCGGCAGGTACGGCAGGCAGCACCGGAACACAGGAAGTGGAGCAGCAGCCGCAACATCCTGGTACCGGCGGCAGGTCCAGGGGCGAGCTCTAGGGCAGCGGAAGTGTCGGTCGCTGCAGGCGGCAACCACGAGCGGCGGCGGCACGCCCCCCTCTCGGTACGGCGAACGGCACACTTCACAGCGGCTGTAGGCAAGACTGTTACCACGTGAGGTGATTACACCAGGTGAGGAGGGACGTCGTCACCTGGAGCGTGGTCACCACTCCATGGGTGACCGCAGTAGGCCCAGACATAGAACCGCAGGCCCCTGGACACTAGCACGCCCTGCAAATGGAAGGACGCCCATACCTCACCAAGGTCCACCCTCGTGGCAGTAGCACCTGCGGAAATAAACAGTAGTAGCGATTAGTGGGGGGGAAGTCCCCTCGCGCGGGGGGTTGAGCCCTCTCCGAACGAGTGGGAAGACCCCGAATACAATTGTACATCGGGCACCGAGCGCCCTCCCCCCGCGCTCGACGGATCGGGCGAGGAGAGAACGCCGATAACCTCCCCCCCCCAAGGGGGAAGGGCCATCTGTGGGAGCTGGAGCTGAGTGGGGGGGGGTTTCTCGTTCCCCACCCCCCGCACAGCACCCATGTACCCAACAATAATATAAGAGCCCGAGAGCAATCGTGCCATCGGCCCCGAATGCAAGGGCATAAGGATCAATTCCCTGACTGAGCGGAACTTGAACCAAATAAATATTGATGCAATCAATAATAAAAAGAATAAAATGAAAAAGAATCTTGCATTACGATCACTTCACAATGAATAAGGGCTCGGATCGAGCGCATTTGCGCCCTCGGTACCGAGCGCAAGGGTAAAAGGATCCATTCCTTACCTTTATGGATCAAGGTTTATGGAAACCTTGATCCATAATGAATTGATGGCAATCAAAATATATATATGAAAATGAAAAAGAATACTGCGCTTGCGATTTCACTTCATACAAACTAAAAAGGGGAAGGATCAATTCCCGGTAAATAGCGGAACCTTGATCCCAGTAAACAATGCAATCTCAATAAAATATGAAAATGAAAAAGAACTGCACTTGCGATTTCACTTCATTCAAATAAAAAGGGAAAAGATCAATTTCCGGGTAAGCTCGGAAACTGATCCAAAACTGAGTATTGCTACAATCAAAATAAATATATGAATATGAAAAGAATACTGTACTTGCGATTCCACTTCCATACAGAATAAGTTTCCGTGCCGAGCGCATTCGCTCGGCAACGAGCATACAGGTCAAAAAAATATAAATGAAAAGAGCACTTACTTACGATTTTCATCTACACATTTCCAACCAAAATATACGCTCGGAGCGAGCGCTCTCCCGCCCTCGGCACCGAGCATACACAATACGAGGATCATTTCTGGGAAAAATGAATTCCCGCACTTACGCCCTTCAGTCCCGGCACCTCGGGTAATTGGAGGGCGTGGTGAAACCAAGATCCTTTAATTCACAATTGAATTCAATGGAAATAAATATGAAATGATTGTACTTACAATTCAGTTTCTAGATAAATAGAAAAGAACAAAAACACAACCATGCGAAAGCAACGACGATAAAGCTGGCAGAGAGCGATGATACACGTCCACACGCCAGCAGGCCGAAAGCAAAAGTGGTTTGTTTACCTACCAGTCGCGCGCGCGCCTGTCGGACAAGCAGTTAACTACCGAACCCCTTGTTCGAAAGCTTACGACCTATCCAGCTGCCGCTAGTACCTTCCTATTGTAAAAGGACCGCAAGGTTTGTATGCCGTGTTGGAACAAATTAAATTTGATGCAATTAATAAATGAAAATGAAAAGAAAACTGCATTGCGAATCCACTTTCATTGCATTCTATTCATACAAAATAAGAGGCTCGTGCCGAGCGCAATCAAGCTCTCGGCAACGAACGCACAGGGCAAAAATATAATGAAAAAGAGTACTTACATCTTTCAATTACACACTTTCGCCCAAAATACATGACTCGGCGCGAGTGCGCCCGCCCTCGGCACCGAGACATAATTAAATTCAATTTCATGAAAAGAGCGGAAATCGCCGCCTCTACGGCGATAGCTCCATGTTGATTCATAATTAAGTAATGAAAATGAAAACAGTGTACTTACAGTTTCATTTTCAAGATCAAACAAACCATTAGTAGAAAACACAATATAAACAAAGCATACGACGATGAAACGGGCAGAGAGCGATGACGAACACGTCCTTCACACCCGCGGCCGAAAGCAAAAGTGATTCTTCACTCTCGGGCGCGCGCACGATCGGACAAGCAGTTAACTACCGTTCTCCCCTTGTTCGAAGCTTACGACCGTCCCAGCTGCCGCTAGTTACCTTCCTATTGTTAAAGGACCGAGGGTTTGTATTACGTATCGGAACAAATTCGAATTTCTATCGGGGACGACGGAGTCTATAGCTAAGTATATATCTGAAAGGGAAGTTGAATGTATGAAAATACAAATTTATCCAATAGCTAGCTTGTAAAAAATACTTGATTGACAACTAAGCAGCATACCTACTATGGGTTTCAGAGACAGTGCAAGCACGTTTGTGGGCAATATTTCTGTAACGAACACTCGTATCAGAACGAGATTTTGCTATAGTGCATTACACCCAGTGCCATAATTTATAAGAGTATCGTGAATCACTAATCGTAAAGAATAACGACACTTGTCCTTGTACCAAGAGACAAAAACTCCATTATGCAGAAATGGATACTAACACGCGTATAAAGCTCCACCTACCTTCTCCCCCCCCTCCACCGCCACCCCTTTCCTTCGTTCCTTCGCCTTCCTTTCTCTCTCTCTCTCTCTCTCTCTCTCTCTCTGTTGCCATTCGGTATGTGTTGACCCTCCAAACTGGGTATAAGACTATACACAAAATGTTGAAATTGGTGAAATTAGGCTATGTATTGGAAGTATATATACATAAACATATTAAAGCCAATTTTTTTTTTTTTTTTTTTATCATTATTGCATTACTATGACAACTAGAATTCTTGGAAACAGTTTATAATAATGAAACGGCGTATGTGTGAAGCCTCCACTAATGTGGCAACGATGATTTTGCCATTCTTAGCATGCAAACATTAAAGCATGCAAACATTAAAGGTTACATTTATTTCTGGCATACGGTTATTAAAGAAATTCAAAATACTAATATAGACTGAAATCAATGAAAAGTGCTAGCAAAAACAAAAAAGCAAAAAAAAAAAAATGTATATAATTCAACTATCCGTTAGTCGTTTCCTCATGCAACTTATCCGTAGTCGTTCCTCTATGCACTTATCCGTAGTCGTTCCTCTATGGTTTTCGGCAGCCAGATGTACGAAAACGTTAGAAACATTTGATTGTATCTACTTTAGTAATATTTGTAAGTTTTCGGGGTAATTTGGTTGCAAAAAAGGGATAATATACATGAATTAAATTAAAATTTTTAATTAACAAAGTAAATTTAAACTAAATAACGAGTAAAGTAAACAATTTAGGGAATAAAACTTTGCAGTTTCGTCGTCTGCTGTTCGTAACTGTGTTTGTGGCGTGCGCGCTTAGGAACCAGGAACAGCAACGGGTTTAAAGTGCAATGTGGAATGAACTGAGACCAAAATGTGTATAATAACAATCAAATAAGCACTGTGGAGTTTCAGTTGTGATGGCAGTAAGGATAAAACCACTGATTACAAGGTAAGAATGAATTCAGTTCAAACCATGACCCCGGGAATAAAGTTTTATACTTTCAGTAATATAGGCAACAAAATGTTGTTTTATTGTGCTGATTACAACTGCAATCTTGAGTAAGATCAATAAACGTTACATATATACGCTAACATTGTTCAAACGAGTGCTGGGAAGGCTGGGGAAAGATGGTGGCCGTCACTGATCACAACCCTCCATGCAAAACGTAGCCGCCATATTGGATTTCAAAACTGCCTTGAAAACATATTTTACGAAGAGCTCACATGCTTATTTTAGTTCGTATGGGGCTTTCATATATCACATTATGTTGACGAAACTTCAATCTTTTAAATGGTATGCTTAGAGTTGCAATTGTATTCTTGTTTCACCAATTAAATATCGAGTGAATAAGACCCGTCCACCGTGATGAGGGTTGGCCTTCCGTGATGTTTTACCCTAAATCCTCCTCTACTCGTCTTATGGTTGGTTGAAAAAACAACCTAGGACATGGGGCTATAGCCTAGCCTAGGCTATAACTTTATAGACTAAATTGCCGTACCCAAACCTCCCGTAAAATCATTACAAAATCACACAGCATCATTGGACCAGACAGTCTTGGGATAAAGTAGGCCAGGATACAGGATACAGGGCATCCTGTAGCCTACAGTAATGAGATCCTACAGAAACTTATAGCCTAAACTTAACATTAGCCTATGAGTAAATCATTGAGATATCATAAAACATAACTCGTTTCATTTAGACAGTCTCAGGTTGAGACCCCATAGAAGGCTACGGTCTATAGGGTAACCTAGGAGTACCATAGGGCTAACTAGAGGTTAATTATATAATCTATAAACATCTATAACTCACATTATTACAGGAATTATCGGTTATCCTTGTAATTTACCAATTATTACGATTAATTAAGAATTGTCTCGATTATGAAGACGGCAGTTATTATAGAAAAAGACGTTTGAACTTTGAATAAAGTTACGTTACTAAGGCAGCCAATGGCGTGGTGACTGTGTTGACGTTATGGGCGTCTTTTCTTTGATAGTATTTATGTTTGTGGTTCTGGTTTACAAGTAGTTTCGGTTGTTTTCATTCCTTCTAATAAGTCAATTGGTGGACAATTGTAAGCAATCAGTGGGAGTATAATTAAAAATCCATGTAATTTACTAATAAACTGAATAATATAATGGTAATTATTAGGCCAAATAATGGATTCCGGTAATGGCGGTTTGTTTACGTTTTGGGCGTCGTCTCCTCAGGACTTCTCGTTCGTGGTTTCCGTTTGAATTTGATGTTTTGATTCAAACCTAATTGATGAAAAGGGGAAAGTTGGATATAATCATTGGAGAAATAATTTAAAATATAGAAAATTTATCTCATTGAGAAATGATTAGGATAAGTGACGATAAGTACTCCGGCCGATGTAGTAGTAGTAGTAGTAGTAGTAGTAGTAGTAGTAGTAGTAGTAGTAGTAGTAGTAGTAGTAGTAGTAGTAGTAGTAGTAGTAGTAGTAGTAGTATGTGGACTTTACTTAAGAAACGGATTTTCTGCTTGTTTTAATTCCACCTTTGTTCGTGTTTGTTTAAGTTATTTTTTCTTTATGCAATAGTACCATATTTCTTTCATACATTCTTTCCTATTTTCAACCTCTCCCTCAGCAGATCTGCAAAGAAGAGTACATTAGCTATCAGTGCCTTTTTATTTTCCTGATATGGCTGCTGCACAAAACTAGTAAGAAATATTCTAAATTTTTATTTTTCTCCTCACATCATGTATTTTCCCCTTTTATTCGATTTTTATTATTTAATTTTAGTATGCCTGTAGTCTGGCCCTACTGGTCAGTTTTGTTTTTTCAGTGTTGTCATACCAGATTTCTTCTCTTATGTTTTTGTAATAGCATTTTCTGTAGACTCTTAATGTTGTCTCGTCATTCATTTCTCTTTCTCTCTGCCATGCATTTCTGTCCCAGTTGTTTATTATTTCTTTGAGCTGTTTACCTTTAACTGCTTCAATTTTACTTAAGTTTATGTTTAATTCTCTCATATATTCTTTTACTTGCATTTTCCTGGGGGTTTTCTTGTTTTCTAACTGATCCCTGGTTATCTCATTTAGGGGCCTGTTTCCACCTCTCTCAAGTGTACTTTTCAGATAGAATAGTTTGGCAGGAATGAAGGAAGGAAGAGCCCCCTATTTCAGATCTTAACACATAAATCGCTGTGTATTTTGGTGCTTTCAGAATTGTTCTGTCTAGTACTTGATTGCCTACTTTTTGTAATTCATTGATGGATTTCTTGTCTTAGAGTTTCATGACTTCCATGGCATTCAAGAAGGGATGGCATTGATCGCTAGTCTTTTCCAATACAGCTTTCCTATTTTCAACCTGTTACAGATTTTACTGATGATTGCATTAGCCATATTTGCCCCTTTCTGCTTTGCTTCAATTTGGTTTATTTTTATCTGTTCTTTGAAGCAGCCTGCCATATTGTTGATTGTTACTTCTAGGTATCTTATCTGCTTAACTAGTTTCATTTCTTCTATGTGCTCCATATTTTCCACATCATCGATACTATACCAGTCGTTATATATTAATATGTTACTCTTGTCCTTGTTTATGTTTAGGCCACATTCACTCGCTATTTCCATAAGGGTTTTTATTGCTTTTGTTATTTCTTCAAGTGTGTGTCTTAGTATTAATCCATCATCTGTATATAAAAGTGCCACAATCCTTATACTCCATTCTAAAACCTTCTGTTGTATTTTCTAGTTTTTCTATATTCAGGTACTTATTACTAGGAAAGAAATATGGTTGACCCATTGCATCCCTGTCAATTACCATTAGTTACATTTAGCTCTTTTTTGTTCTATATGTTAAGGCATAGTCTTGTTACATCATTTGTATACATCTTTGCAACTGCATTTATTACTTCTGCATGCAGCCTATATTTCATCATGATCTCTATGAGCATTTTTCTATTAACTGAGTCAAATGCTTTTTGGAAGTCTATTGATACAACAAATAATTGGTCCTTTCTTCTGTATGTTTCTTGTATGCAGTATTGTAAGATATATAGATTATCGATTCCCCTCCTTTGCGTGGTAAAGCCTGATTGCAGTTCATTAATATTTCCTCTATATCTAATATGCTTTTCTATTTTGGTTTTCAGGATCCCCACGAAAACTGTATATGATGCATTTGTTAGAGCAATTGGCCTAAGATCTTTGACTGTGGGATGTTGTTTCTTGGGTGTAAGTGTTGGTTTTTACTTAAACCAGCTTCTCTGCGTTTTCCTGCCCTTCAGTATGCCTCTGGTGCTTATTTGCCTTCATTTTCTCGAGTTGATTTTTTACATCTTCTGTTATGTTTATTTCTTCTGAGGATTCTATTTCTGTCTCTGTTAGGGCATACACTCCATGCATGTGTTCTCTTAAAGATAATTGGTATTTAATCTGCTGTCCTAATCTTTTCACTCTTTCATGTCATGTTTATATTGTTCTCTCTTGCTTTCACTCCATATCTCTCCTATTTTGTTTTCTTCTTTTTGGTATTTTGTTTCCCAGAATTTTACCAGCTCTTTCCCTAGGGTTTCTCCCTTCATCTCTTGCTTACTTTTGTCTATGTCCTAATCCATTCTTTTTCTGATGTGGTCTTTCCTCTCAGCATGTCTATATATTCCCAGATTTTCCTGTGTCTGTATATATCATTCATTATCTCATTGCTAACCTTTTCTTCATATTCTTTCCTTATCATTATCTGAACTTTTTGTTTTTGTTTATGATAAGCTTCTTCATAGTATCTCTTTTCTTTTAATCTTGTGGCTTTCCTTTTTAATTTGTTATATATCCTTCTTTGGCTTATTTCTTTCTTTATTTCTTTGATGACCCATACTAGTTCTATTTCTTCTTGTTTTCCTTTCTTTAACCTTCTTTTGATTATCTTCTCGAGGTTATTTGCTTTGGCTTCACTCACTGTTTCCTCCAACTGGGTTACATCTCCTTTTCTGTCTTGTTGGCTTACATTATGTTCTATATATTCAAGGTATTTCCTGGTGGACTCTTCTATAATTTTCAGATATTTGATTTTTTTTCTTTCATTTCTGAATGTCTTCCTTACTTTAGTGTTCATTCTGAATTGGACCTCTATGAGGTGATGGTCGGATAGGTCATATTCATACTTTCCCTTATCTATCTCCATACATTCATAGTTTTTATGCATATTTTGGTTGACTAGGGCAAAGTCTATAGTGCTGTTCTGATCTCCTTTACTCCAGGTTATCTCTCCTTTGCAGCTGGGATCTCCATTTGATAGTGTTAGGTCGTATTTTTCCATTAGGTCCATAACGCATTTTCCATTTTGGTCAAGTTCTTGTGTCCCTATGAAACCTAAATGCCCATTGATATCCCCAAGGACAATCACAGACAGGTCTGTGTCTTCTCGATTGCTACATGTAAGGCACTTATTATTCGTTTATGTCTTTCTTTATCACTAGTTGACATGTAGACTACGATAAGGTTAAATCTTGCTTGTCTATAATTGCCCTCTACTATTAGAATGTCTTTGTGTTCCGACTTTTCTTTTTCCATCTGGGTCTCTCCTTTGGATCTTTACATTATTAGTAGACCTCCTCCTTTGGTGTCGTCTTCATCTCTCATTGAGTCTCTCTTTCTGATACTTGATGGAAATAGTAATTTTTGCTGTTTAAGGTGTGTTTCTGTGATGCACATTATTGTGTTTTCTTTTGTTAAGTCCACTAGCTCGATTAATTTTGCTTTTGTCAGCCCTTGGGTGCTTATGAGCTTTATTTCTAGATTTCTTGATGCATCTTCTGTGTTGCTCACTATCTTTTCATTTTCTCTATTTATAAGTGCTTCTACCATCTAACCGTTTATCTATCATTTGGAAACAACTATTTTCTCCTAAGCCTAATAAACTAATTTCCCTTCTTCTACAGCCTACCTCAGAGTCTCTAACATTACTAGATCATCTATTTTCTCCTTACTCTAAATTACTTACATTCCTAAAAATATTATTACTCCCCATCTTTAAATTATTTCTAGCTATTTTATATTTTCCTACCTCTAACTCATCTACATTAGTACTAACAATTCTATTGTGTCTATCTAAAGTTCCCTGAACTCCTTTTTAGAGCATTCTGGTCGTCTGAAAGTTTCCTCCTATCTTCAGCTCCCCCTTACTGATTAACCATCCTTTCTCTTTGTTTTCCTGCTTTTTCTTTAATTCTGATCTTAATGCAATCTTTTTCTCTTTCTTGTGCAGTTATGTCTGGTACTATAGATATTTTTTTTGTAAATTTCCTTCTTTGCATTCTTTAGCAGTCTGGCACTTTTTAATGCGGTCCATTTTTTCCTGGGTCTTGATCTGCCTATTGTCTCATTGCTTTGTTCCTGTTGCGGTCGCGGCCTACCTAACCTCACTACTTTAATGTTCCTCTCTTCTGTATTAAGGTTAAGTTCTTTTGTGAAAATTCCACTGCACCTCTCTTCATCTCTAACTCACAATTTTCTATTTACCATCTCCAGCTTGAGGCTCTGGCAAGTTGAATATGATCAGGTTTTTGGTCCTTCCATTCTGTCTTTGTCCTTCCTGTGCCTCTCTTATTTCCTCCTGAAGTTGTTTTCCCTTATTCTGGCTGCTTGCTGAAGATCTAGTTCCTTTATTTCTTTGGCTAGGGTCGTTTTAATGTTCCTAAGGGTTACTTCTATTTTGTTGTAGTAACCTTAAAACCTTTATCGATTGCTTATGATGAACCAGGAATCATCGGGAGGCGTCCAAAACTGGCTCGCTATCCCTTACTAAAACTTATACTCGCATATGAAATCACATACATGATCGCTATTCATAAGGCATAATATAAAAAATTACATAACGAAAGTAAATACTTGTTAAAATTATACGATATTTAATTGCATTTAGTTATATTATAATGTTTTGTTTTATTATTTCGTATATTTATTCACCAACCGATACACCGGCTTTGCAGTTGGCTCGCTATCCCTTACCATTCTTATAATTCCGTACATTATTCATATTTCGTTATATAACGGAATATATAACGAAATAAAGAAAGTATATAACGAAAATGAATATTTAATTAAATATTAGACTATTTCGTCCAACTATTTGTTAATATTAACTTTTTATTCATTTTGGAAAACTTTTCTTCAAGGGCCTTGATGGATGGTTCCAGGATAACGTCATTGGTACGGCAGCCGGGCACCGTGTTGTCAAAACATCTGCGGTGGACATAATATTTAAGTAAGTGTTATATCTATATAAGTAAGTATGGGTCTCTCTGAGGAATTCCTCTCACAACGATTTTATTTTCTAATGTTTTTGTGTATTTACTTCTTTCCGTGCTATTTGTCTTTTATTATAGTTATTAGTGTGTCTCATAAGAAATTACCGATTGATTTTCACTGCGTATTGCCGTCTGTCAGGTAATCGACAGACAGGAACTATTGATACTGTATTTTTTGTTTTGTATTCATGTGAAAACCAAATATATTTGCATGCCATATATTTTGCCAAAATATGTACGCCTATATTGCATGACATAATAATGATGAAAGATCCACATTTACTCGAGAATGACACTCTTAACATTATTTTATCTGATTTTGCTATGTTTTGTTACATAGTATCTGAGGTGCGGTTAGCACCGAAAAGATGGTTTTACTCATTAGACGTTTAGAAACGAAGTATAATTACTGTTTTTAGTTATGATAATTCATTTGTCCTTATATATATGAAATTGCTCTTGGTGAGTGTATTGCGCATATCACGTATGGTAAGAGTTGAAGGTGTTATTGGGTCTTGTTTGTGTCTCTCGCCAGAGAAGCCATTAGGAGAGGTCAAGAGATCGGGAGGGGAAAGGAAGGGTAGCAGTTCGCCCCTCTGGTCGCTCCTTTGCGTGCCCCTCTAGAGGTGTGTATGCGTATGTGCGTAGTAGCTGTATGGGCGTAACATCTCCCAAAATGGTATTGACACACACCACCAATTAATTCACTACATTTAACAAATATGTTTAAATTGCACAGTTTTATTTGGAATTTATTTTTGACAACGAACTTGATATTATGAAGTTTTTTATGTTCATGAAAACCCTGTAAGTCAGTTCTGCATTCGTGGTAATTGTATAACTCGTCTCTTTTCCCCAACAAAACCCGAATGCAGGACGGAACAAACAGCTTCTTGGCTCAACTTTTGAGGTGCCCTGTCATCGAGTGTTGTGTAGTGATGTGTGTGTAGATTTAGAAAGGGCGATTGCCCTGATTCTTTGAATTTTGTCGTAATTTGTTTCATTTGAGTGCCATTGATTTATAATTCCCCTTGAGTGATTAATTTCATTTGTCAGTTATATGTTATCACTCCTGATATGTTTAACTTTTAGTTATTAAATTAATTTTAACTGTAAATTTATCAAATGCTTTTCATTATCCCTCGATTTGATCTCATTTTTCTATGTTTCAGTTTTTTGGATGGTGAATATAAATTGATCTGATAAACCTTTATTGTGTCATACTTTAAGGTTATGCAAATAACTTTTAGAGACGAGATAACACAGCGGTCCTCTAAGGTCTGAAAATCAACCTGTGAGTACTCGCAACATTTAGAGAGAGAGAGAGAGAGAGAGAGAGAGAGAGAGAGAGAGAGAGAGAGAGGAGCGTACCTCTCGTCGTATCTCCTATAGCGATTTATGATCTGAGTTCATGTCTACAAGGACTGCTCAGCAAGTGAAAGCACTTAACTGTGGTACTATTCATTAATGATATTGGTGTGTTATCCTCGTTAATAATGAATTGGGTTGAGTGATATCTCCCATAATTTAGAAACCGCAAAGGGAGTTTTGTGCAGTTGTTACGTAAGGCTTTTAGCGGTTTTTTGACCAAGTAAACAACGTTAAAACATAATACAGTCCACTATAAGTCCATTTTTCTCGCCACAATATATTTTATATATATGTACTATATATATATATATATATATATATATATATATATATATATATATATATATATATAATATATATATATACATATATATATATATATATATATATATATATATATATATATATATATATATATATCACATACTATAACCAAATACACACACACACACACACACACACACAACACACACACACACACATATATTATATATATATATATATATATATATATATCTATATATATCAGGGTCTTACAAATTAAAGTTTTCATAATGAATGCAATAACTTTTTTCATTGATATCTGAAGCACTGTAAAACTAAGTAACATAGGCTTTTATAAAACAGACAGACTAAAGAACACCCATCTAAAACACAAACACACAGATACACACTATCTCTCTCTCTCTCTCTCTCTCTCTGTCTCTCTCTTTGCCTCTCTCTCTCTCTCTCTCTCTCTCTCTCTCTGCCCATTTTTCTCTCCTTTCTCCTCCG